>NW_027101810.1:322500-338044 GCF_035609145.1 Eleutherodactylus coqui
ATTTGAATTTGTTTTTTTGTTTTACCTTATTTATGTTTTTAACTCCTGATTACCCACGCTGTAAAGCCGGCTGCACATGGCTGTGACGGGCTCCGCCATGGAATTCCAGGGCGGAGCCTGTCACGGCGGCCCCAAGAGACCCCAATACTTACCTCCAGTTTCGGAGTCCCGCATGACGCCTCAGCGCGCATGGGCAATCGAGCGCGTGACGCACCGCAGCGGCATGTGACGCGGTAGGCGTAGAGGCGGTTTCACACTATCTTCCGCTGTGCTACAGCGGAAGATAGCGTGAATGGACGGCTTCCACAGACTGCAATGGAAGCCGTCCGCGCGTACACCCGCGGCAAATAGAGCATGCCGTGGGTGAGGACGGGTGATTTTACGGTGCGGAATTCCGCTGTGAAATTCCGCACCGTAAGCATTGAGCTACTAGGTTGAATAGATCCGTCTGTGGGAAGGAGCCTTAAGGCCTCATGTCCACTAGCAAAATGGAATTGCGGTTTCCGCAGCGGATTTGCCCCTAGGGAATCATTGGCCATCCGTGGTCCATTAAACTGATTTTTGCACCCGCGGATGGAATTTTAATAGAATTGCGTTTTTCACGCGTGGGAGAAAAAAACCCAGCATGCTCCATTTTACCGCGGATCGGCCACATTGCTATCACATTGATAGCAATGTGTGCAGATATCTGCATGCAAAAATTATACAATAGAAAGCTGATTCTACGCGGATTGTATTTTTCCAGTGGACATGAGGCCTAAGGCCGCCTGCAGACGGCCGTGTCGCATCCAGCTGCTCGCAACGGGACCCGACCTGAGCGCCTGCAGAGAGCAGTGCGGAACTCGCCCGCTCCCGCAGCTCTGACTCATGTGCCAGCAGAATTAGAGCATGGCGCGGTTTGTTTTCTGCGCGTGATTTCGCGTAGACAAACCACGGCCTTCTGCATAGGATTGCGTATTGAAATTCAATCCTATGCAGGCGTGTACAGCCGGAAATGTACGGTGCTTCGTCTGGCATAGACTGAAGTGGCAGCGGTGCGCACTCGTCATCAGCTGATTGGCAGGGATTCTGAGAGGCAGATCAACACTTCACTGCGCATAGATCATCAGTACTGGAGTCCCAGGGAACCCTTTTAACCCCTTGCCACCGCAGCACGTGAATGTATGTATATGTTAGGAAGCAGCTTTCTGGAATGGACTTGCATCTACATCCTACAGATCTGAGCCCATCTACTGCTGAAGACTGTTGCTAATGACAGTTGGCCTCCCGCAGTCACAGCGGGGATGGGTGAGACAACCGATTCCCGCTGTTAATGCTTTGCATGCAACGATTGCTCTTATTTCATTAGGTTTTTGCATGTAATCAGATATACTTCAGTCTAAGCCGACCTGAGTATAAGCCAAGGTACCAACTTTTACCCCAAAAACCTGGGGTCAATTATTGACTTGAGTATAAGCCAAGGGGTAATATTAGGTACCTCGGCTAACACTTGGATCGGCTATACTCAAGTATGCATTGTGGCTGCTGCTACAGGCCAAGTGGGCAGTATCCCCCTAGGTAAACTAATTAAGGGGTGTATTGTTAAAATTTTGTGGCTGCTCAACAGCTCTACAACTGTGCTATGGGGCTTTAAAGGCCTTCAAGCAAAATGTCTGTTACGTCTGCTGCTGGTATATGTTGCTCAAAGCTTCAGTTTACTAGCAGCACAGCCCTGAGAGGGTTAATTGATTGAGCTGCCTGGGTGTGGTACTTCCTGCAAGCCAATCTCCTGGCTCTGTGCATACATATAAAGCCAGCTCTTGGCAGTCTGTGTCTGGGTTTCAGTCTGAGCAGTTATGAATCCTTGTCTTGAGGTATCTGCCTTTTTCCCACGCAGAACTTGTAAGTGGTTATGTGTCTCTCAGCTTCCCGAAGACGGTTTGGACACCTGTAGTCCTTGTCTCCGTTATATGCATTCCCTTTACAGCTGTGGCCTCTGTACGTCTTGTCTGCTCTGTGTGTCAGTTAATGTAACTTGACACAGTCTCCTATCTCACCTTGTGTAGCTGACTGTCTATTCCCCTATATTATTGAGATGGCACTATATTTGATAGTTGGCGGTGTGCCCCATGCTATGTCCTGCTCCACTTGCAGTTGGCAGTGTGCCCCCTGCTCTGTCCTGTCCCAGATGCAAGCTTTCTGTGTGATCTGTGTCTTGCAGTTTCATGCCCGTTTGTACGTTTACGTTCTGTCAGTTTAGTGTTACCTCATCTCCTGTGTGAATGTTGTCCGGGTCTCCTGGACTCATGGTTAGTGTAGGGAATAGCGGTATAACCAGGAGCTTAGAAGTTCGCCCGCTAGCTTCACGTTTTGTCTAAAATGTCAAGTAATACCTGTTCTTTATAATCAGCCTATCTGTTAGTGGTGGTTGCATTTTTGGCTTCTGTATGCAGTGTTTTCTATCTCTGTGTATTCTGTTCCGTCTCTGTTATATGCCATGCGTGTGTCCTGTTCTGTGGCTCCTAGGATCAGCTATGGCCCAGATCCGAAGACCGCTGGGCCGCCCTCTTATTTGGGCGATGTCTACGCTTAGGTTGGGCCACTGTCGACCCCCCCCCCCCCCCCCTTTTAGCACAGGGTCAGTGGCATGGATTCCATGTGAATTTCCTGTGTGCATCTTTGGTCACGATGGTGTTGGCAGTCTGCTAAATCTGCCCACACGATCATAACAGTCTGTTCAGAAAGCCACATAGTACTGTTTACATTTTGGGTCCCATTTGTGCATACTAACATAGTGAACAAGCTTTCATGCGATGCAACAGAGAGGAAGGCTCCATAGGGTAACATGGGCCACGAAACCTCACGAGTCGCGGGCATATCGGGATGTCGCACCCTCCAAAACATGTGAATTGCCCCATTGGAAAGCATAGGCCGAACAAACACGTGATTTGTCGCAGTGTGACTTTGTCGCTCATGTAAACGCGGCCTGAGTATTAGGGGACTCCCTAATATATACGAGCCTCCTAACATTTAGGCCATGTTACTGTACAAATCTTTGATAAGATATATATTTCCATCTGTTTACTTTATTCTGGACGCACATTAGAAAAACTTCAGGTTTTTTTTTAACAATTTAGGAGACGTACAAATTTTACATTGATTTTTAACATTTTGAGGAACACTTTTTTTTCCTGCACCAAGCCAAGATTGCAAAGTCTCATGGGTGTCCAAATGATAGATCCCCCCCACAAATGACCCCATTTTATAAACTACACCCCTTAATGTATTCACTGAGGGGGTCAGGAGGATTTTTACCCCACAGGTTTTGTCAAGAATTAATGCAATTTGGAGGGGAAGAAATTAAATTTCATATTTTTGCAAATATGTCATTTTAATTTTAATGATGGGATTTTTTTCTATATTGCACATGAAGATGAGGATTGGCACCCCAAAATGGAGACCCCCCGTATGTCCCGTGTTCAGAGATATACCCATTGTGGCCCTAATCTTGTGTCCGTATGCACAATGGGGCCCAAACCGAAAGGAGCAGCCGGTGGCTTTGTGAACAGTTATTTTGCATGAAAGTGTTTTAGGTCCCATTGCTCACTTGTGGAGCCCTTGAGCACTTTGGAGAACCCCCACAAATGACCCTGTTTAAAAAAACTAGACCCTTTAACGAATTCCTCTAGGGCTGTGCTGCGTATTTTGACCCACAGTATTTGAATGAATCTGAGCAAAGCAGAAGGAAAAAAGTTAAAGTTGTACTACCTCTAGCTTGGATACAAAATGTGAAACAGACCCCGTTGTATCGCCTCTAGCTTGGATACAAGACATGATATGGGTGGGCAAGCTGCCACTTGGGATGCATTATGCATTGACACTTGGGGGTCAGGATAACAGCATGCTGACAATAGAGGGCAATGTATAGCTTTATGTCTTTGGTGATGTTAAATTCATTCTCTGTGGCTGATTTTACACAAGTGAGCACTATATCAGCCCGAGAAACTCAAACCAATATCTCGCATGGCAAATATGCGAGTGTGTCTGCCAGTGCAGTGCGCCTTGTAAGAACAATGCATTGCGATGTGTGTATGTGTGTAAAATATATACACATACATACACACATACATATACAAACACACACACACTGCTGTAGGAGCAACTGTAAGAAACAAAATAAATGGTGGGAATATGGCGGCCGCCTGATCTTTCACGCACATAGTATTCATAGGGGAGGTCCTATATTTTCTCGGTCAAGTATTAACGGGAGAGAATACTGCTGGTGAAAACGAAACCACAGAAAGCTTAGGCTTAGTTTTGTCCCAATATACGGCCGTGACCATCACCAGCGATGCTTTTTTTTTTTAGAGGATTAAATCGCATCGCTGCCGCGCACATTAAAAACCACATGTTTTTGTTTAACGCGCAAGTCGGTAGGACTTTCCAATGTTAACATTGCAGCGCATATTTGTCGCCTTGTGATGCGATAAAACGCAGCCTCCATAGGATTACATGGGAGATTTTTAAAAACGCACTGCGCAGAAGGACACAGCAGGCTGCGATTTTCTCTCTCAACATCACATCAGTGAAAACCTTGCTGAAGGGAAGGGAATAGAGATGAGCGAACGTACTCGTTTCGAGTACTTACGCACCCGAGTACCGCCATTTTCGAGTACATCAGTACTCGCGCGCAAAGATTCGGGGGGCGCCGTGGCGGCACGGGGGGTAGCAGTGGGGAGTGGGGGGGAGAGGGAGAGAGAGAGGGCTCCCCCCTGTTCCCCGCTGCTACTCCCCGCACCGCCACGCCTCTCCCCGCCCCCCGGCGCCCCCCGAATCTTTGCGCGCGAGTACTGAAGTACTCGAAAATGGCGGTACTCGGGTGCGTAAGTACTCGAAATGAGTACGTTCGCTCATCTCTAGAAGGGAACCGTCGGGAATCATTGGCTGCGAAATCTGCTTTTTTTTTTTCAATAACCAACGCATCAGTTAAAAATGGCGCGATTTTACCCGCTGGTTTGAAACCACCCTAGAGAAAAATAGGGCAAAAAGATGGAGAACTGGGAGGTGACCCGCTAATCTCTATGGTGCTGTAAGTTTGGGTAAATCCAATAGGTGGTGCAACACGTTTCTGTAAAACCAACAGAGGGCGCTGCAATGTTACTGTAGAAACCAATGGACAGCATGGCAGGTAGCTATACATAAACTATACAAAATCTGATTGGTTGCTGCTGCCGCCGCCATTTTTTTAAAAGGTACGCTCAGTTCTTTCATAGAGAACAAGAAGGTAGGTACTTACAATTCAGGTAGGTAGGTTCAGTTTGGGCCTGGGAGAGACTCCAGTGGAGACTGACGGAAAAATGGCTGCTTACAACCTGTGGTCCTTGTTTCGGGTGCGTTTGTCACCATCGATCTAATGTATCTTACTGCATAGATATATATCTAGCTATAAAAATAGATAGTTATATATCAATATAGATATTTCTAAAAATATCTAGCTTTACGTATAATTTAAACTTCTATAGTTATGGTTTTGTAAGGCTGAAAACAGACATACAGAATTTGTATTATTATCAGCATTATTCTTATAATTGCCATTGATGTTATTCCAGGGTCAGGTAATACACTGCATGAGGCTTTGACCAATTTTTACTATTTTAGGTAAAAAGCTGCATTGACTGCACTTCTGCATTTAGTGCGATATGGTAGGACTGCAAGCAAAGCCTGAGACAAGATCTTGGTGCGCCCCATGACAATACATATCAGGTAGGTATCCTGCCCTAGAGGTATGAAGGCACCATACAGCAGCACTCATCTGTAATCCAACCTGCAGGGACATTGTGTGCTGCTGTAATGCCCCAAAGTTACTGTAAGATTCTATTGCTTTACTGGTTTTTGCTTTTTTTGGTGTTTTTTATCTTTCATCCCAGTGCTACAAAGACCGAGGACAGAAAGCTCTGGCACTGAAATACTGTGATGAGGCTTCAGCCATGCCACCGGTTACTAAAGAGGTGAGGACTGTCAGTAGTAACGTGGTAACACAATTCAACTGTTGTTTCAGCCATTAATTTACTGACCTACTCCACTGCTTACTGTATTGATTCTCTAGAATAGAGCCTCCATAGCCGCCTGTTCCCCATCTTCTATACTAGAAGCTAGAAGTGGTACAACGCAGTACTAGAGTCCCCTTGCCTGTCCTTATCTTATCTTTTATCCAAGCTACAAGGCGTACAACAGGGTACTAGAGCCTCCATTCCCATCTGTATAACCTCTTGTATCCAAGCTAGAAGTGGTACAACAGGACACCAGAGCCTCCTTGCCCACGTTTCATGTTTTGTCACCAGCTGCTTCCTTTGGGTAAGTGAGAATAGTGAGAATTTTGGCCCATGTGAAAGGGGAATTACTGTATGCTAAACTGTTCATTTTCATTACCTTCTATGACATTTATGGAAATGACACGGCACAGATTATTGTTAGGGGTTCCATCATACTCCCCTTCTGTAGCCGCACCGCCTCCACGCTCCCCTCATGTAAGCCCACTTTCCTAGTGTAACCGTATTGTCACCACACCCCCCTTATGTAACCATACCGTCTTCACACTCCCCGCATGTAACCATACCACGGTTCGAAAAGTGTCATAATAGAGCCTTAAAGGGGTTCTGTCATTAAAAACAAAAAAATATACTGTATACTTACCGATTGCTCCCCAGGGAGCCTGCTTACCTCTTCTTCTTATCCCAAATCTTCTCCTGGAGCCGCTTGTCACTTCGGTCACGTGACCTCCAGCAACCCGATTTTCCTCCATCCGGTCAAAAAGTGTACATTGCGCTACCTTCCGCTTCCTTCACTAGTGACGTATGCGTACATTGCCTTGTCAGGAAGCACGGAATGAAAGCAGCCGTGCGAGACAATGGCGCGACTGCGCACCCCGCACACGACTGCGCATGCAGCTATCCTGGAGATAGCTATAGTCTATGGAATATACACGGGCTTTAGCCTTGGCAGTCGTCGTCTTTAAAATCTATGTATAGCTACCTCCCATGCTGTCCATTGGTTTCTACAGTAACATTGCAGCGCCCTCTATTGGTTTTACAGAAACGTGCTGCACCTATGCTCCCTTTAATAAATGATCCCCAAATAGGGGACGTATCAGATGCAACACGCTCAGGCAGCACTCCGGGCGCACCCACAATGCTCTGAGGGAGCTGGAAGACCTTTGCATAGCCCCACCCAACGCTTTCTCAACCGCGCCCTCCCCCCTCCCCCTCACATCCTCCTCAGTCCTTCCTCTTGCACCGTGCTCACGCATCCTAGGCTTGCAGAGCCTGCAGGACTCGTCACCTCCCTACGCAGGATGGTTAAGCAGACGATGACACTAGAAGCAAGCACTAGTTTGCCTCTGAAGGTGCGTCCGTCGGTCGTTTTGAGAGATCTCTTTTGGTGGACGCATTTCGAGTGGGGACGGACGTAAACTTTTTCCCAAAAAAAGGAAAATTGGCTTCGAGCCCATAGGGCTTTATTGGCTTCCCCTGGGCTGGCATTAGTAGACCCTAGTAAGAATAAGAATAGATCAGCATGGTCATCTGAAGAAGTTAAAATGTACAGCAGGCCTTTTTTTTCCCCGCCATACATAAATAAATTCATCCATCCATAACTATAGATTATATAGAGAAATAAATCTTGCTATTTGTATAGCGATAGATAGATAGATAGAGTGAGTAGATTATAGACATACATTATATCCACATGATAGATTTTAGATTATTTATATCTGTGTAGATTTTATCATCTATATTAATTAGATAATCCATAGATCTATTATCTATCTATCAATCAATAGATCTATTATATAATCAACATACATTATAGAATCTACATATATACATAATACAGCTTTATGTGTTTGTGTATGTATGTAGATATATAAATATATATATATATATATATCATCTAAAATCTATCTTTAATCTATATGCACAAAATCTATATAATCTATATCTACATAATTAATAAATAAATAGATAGATTCATTCATTCATATTCATTCATTCATACATACATACATACATACACACTGTATGCAAATGAGCCAGGTGTCTGGCAGGCTGATGTCACTGCATTGTGATGTCATCAATTTAGAAGTATAAATACCGGACTTGGCAGCCATGTTAGTCAGTCTCCGCTGCAGCTCGGAGACGGGAGGTGGGGGAACCCCTATCTCCTCCGAGAAGCCACAGAACTGGACCCTTTTTATTTTTAGCAGAGTGCATTTTTAATGCAGCACACAAGGGGGAGACAGCGGCCTACCAAAATCTACTGGGTCATATGACGTGGCTGGCGGTGGGCGGGGAAGCGGTTTTTACTCACTCTGAGGAGTAAAGCCCTGGGGACTGTGGACATGACAGCTCCTGGCGGAAGATGATGATTGGTATTTGTTTCGGGGGTGGGGGGAGAAAATTCCGGAATACTTATTGGGTGTCTCGTCTGAAGTTTTTGCATCTATGGTCGGGGAATGGGAGAGCCCAAATCTTATAGTTCCAGTGTATGTACAACCTTCCACGAGAGCGCGGGGACGTTACTAGTCTAAGTAAACGATGCGCATAAATGCCACAAATGTATTAACCCTTAATCGTACTGACCAGCAGATTGTGTGCCTTTAGGAAAAGCATAGGTGTACCGTCAGGTGTCACAATTGCAAACCGGCCCCTGCGGTGAGGGAACTCAGAGGCCCCCACCATATAAAGAATGTGCATGGAGTGCATTACTCCCTTGCCGCACTGCCTGTTGTGGGAGGGGGTGGAGGGTTGGCCAATGCAGTGTACAGCGCGGAGCTGGTTGATGACATCATCATTCTTCTGCTCCTGGCACCCGTGTGGTCTCCTCACACTACCAGACGCCTGTTTTGGGAGGGGTGGAGGGTCGGCCGACGCGGTGTACGGCGCGGAGTTGGATGATGACATCATCATGCTGCTCCTGGCGCCTGTGTGGTCCCTTCACACTGCCGGACGCCTGTTGTGGGAGGGGTGGAGTGTCGGCCGACGCGGTGTATGTAGTGGAGCCGGATGATGACATCATCATTCTTCTGCTCCTGGCACCTGTAGAGAGCATTGGTCCTGTTCCGGAGGGCTGGTCCCATGACTGTCATATTCTGACTGCCCTGTGTTTGTCCCCCCCTTCCCCACGGCTCAGGGGTCAATGTATTTCTTGGAAGCCCCTTGAGAACATGGCCATATGAGGCCTGGTGAAGTGTAGTTCTTATTTTCCCATCTCTCGATGCCTGTGATGTATTCCAGCATTAATGCCCGGATACATTGTGTCCTGCGGGGGGCAGATTATCTCCATATCAAACACAACGCTTGGTTTTGGAAGTTCTTTTCCCATCCCTGCATTCAGCATCCCATAACTTCTGCATCTTCCCCGGTCAGAGGTAGGTGAGGCCTTGCTTTCTACGTGACGACCTTTTTGCCCCATTTTGGGTCCATACTTTTGATCACTTAGTATTTTGCCTCCATTTATTAGAGGTTTGTCTTTTTCTCCAGTTTTTCTGTGTTTGATAGTGTATTCAGTGTATTGTACAGGCCATTACGGATATGGTGATACCAAATATGGGGGTCTTCACCCCCCCTCCCATATGAAATAGAGGAAAATGCACAGAAAAGTTGAATATCTATATCTCTCTCTATAGGGGCCACAACAGCCATGATTATACAAGAGGCTTCTGTACCGCAATGCCTCATCAGTTACAGTAGTGATCATAGGTAATGGCAAGCAGGGACACCTGTTGTCATGGCAACCAATCGGCCTGCCACGATTACAAGGGCCAGACGACATAACATAGGGAGCATGCTCCCTCGGGGAATCCTCTACTTGCTGCCATCTCAACAGAATGTAGGAGTTTAATAGTAGGGATCGCTATCCTTATGTACCCTGCTGTAGCAGTGGGAAGCCCGCTATCGGATGGTGTGAGCTCAGCTTCTGATCCCACGCCATCCACATGATGTACGCTTGTGTCCTGTTGTGGCAAGTACCACACAGCCAGGACAGACGTACATCCGGTGGCATTAAGGGTTTAACCCCTTAAGAGATAACTTATGTCCTGGGTGGTTGGTACTTGCTGTAAACTCGTGGGAGCAGAATCTGAGATTGTACTATCCCACAGTGGGAGCTGGCTGGGACTGACAGCAATCTATGCTGATCGTGGCATGTAAAGGGTTCACAGTGGGAGCTGGTTGGGACTGACAGCAATCTATGCTGACCGTGGAATGTAAAGGGTACAATGGTGTCGCATCTGTAAGAAGTCCCCGCGCTGCACGCAGATGGCGCAGAGCGGTGCAGTTGGGGCCGCGCCATGTCCGCTAGGTGCTGTTATTCACCCGCCCCTCCAGCCTCCTGTGCGGCAGTAGCCATGCATGAAGACTCGGCCTGCGCTGTGCAGCTGCTTCTGTTGTGCGCATAAACCTCTCCATTTATGACCCCACTAGTCCCAGCGAAGACTAGAGAGCCCTCCCCATTACCCACAATGCCCTGGTTAAAGCAGCTGTAAACACTAATGCCCACTAGAGATATGATAGCCTTCTCTCGCGTAACCATAACACCACCACACTCCCCTTATATAACTGTACCATCACCACACACCTCGTGTAACCCCACATAGGAATGTATATAAGAAAGATGGAGAGACCACACCATTCCCTGACTCACTTACACCCTAGGTGTCTCCACACACTTTTTGGGTGCTCACCTTAAGGAGATAGGACACCGCTTATAATCCACATCATAGGCCCCTCACAGACTAAGCCAGAAGCCTGCTGCACACCTCCCCACCCATCACAATTGTGGGGTGCATTAAAACCGCTTTACCATGCGTTCAAAAGTGCTGCTCAAAATTGAGGTAAAAAACCCACGATTTTAAGCTGTGTTTTCTGAACGCACGTCTTAGAGCAGCCTTAGGCCCCGTGCACACGGGCGGAAATTCCGCTGCCGGATTTCCCGCAGAATTTCCACCCATGGAAGCTGCCATAGGATTGCTCTATTTCTGTGCGGGGTTCGCAGAGCCCCGCACAGAAACGTCACTCGCCGGCCGCTGGCACCTGTCTGCGCATTTAGGACGGCAACTCCCAGAGCCTAGAAGTTTGTATGATCTAGAGGCTCAGTCACAGCAAATGTGGACACATAATACCATATGGAACATGTATGCCTATCTCCTTAAAGTGAGTCAGGGAATAGTGGGGTCTCTCCATCTTTCTTATATACATTCCTATGTGGGGTTACACAAGGTGTGTGGTGATGGTACGGTTATATAAGGGGAGTGTGGTAGTGTTATGCACAGGTCCTTTCCTTAGGGTACTAGTGTATCTTGACGCCACCAGGATTTACTGGAGGAGTCAAGATTGACAGTGGTTGACGCCCCCTGTATCTGATTGGCTGGAACAGCTTGCTCTGCAGCAGGTCCTGTTAGTCCAGTAAGCTGAGGCAGCCGAAATGTTGGGATTCCTTTAGCTCCGTTTATTGCCAGTCTTTATTTTTGTGCATTCCTGGGATCAGAACTTTTTTTTTTTGCCTACTCATTAGGGTAAATAACCATTTAAGTCAGGTTAAGGCTTGTGATAAATCACTTGGATTTGAAGCAATGCTGCCTCCAATAGATGGCGCTATAGAGGTATTTTCTCATCCTTATTTGCATAGATATCCCAGAGGAGCTAGCATCACCTTATAAGTGTTCTTACTCATTTTTTAGGTTTTCAAATGCCTCTTCTGTGTGCAGTGCTTGGGTAGTGACTATACCATTCCCTGACCCATTTACCCCTTAGGTGTCTCCACATACTTTTTGGGTGCTCTCCTTAAGGAGACACAACACCGCTTCTGACCCACATAGGAATGTGAACCACAGGCCAACAAGGGCTGAGGATGGGTGCATTGTCCAGTATCGCATGTGTAGTCAGAGCTTCATGAGTGTGGACAAGCTGGTGATGTCACCAGCTGCTTCCTTTGGGTAAGTGAGAGTTTTGGCCCATGTGAAAGGGGAATTACTGTATGCTAAACTGTTCACTTCATTTTCATTACCTTCTATGACATTTATGGAAATGACACGGCACAGATTATTGTTAGGGGTTCCATCACACAAGGGGGAGACAGCGGCCTACCAAAATCTACTGGGTCATATGACGCGGTGGGCGGGGAAGCGGTTTTTACTCTATCTTCCGCTGTGCTACAGCGGAAGATAGCGTGACGGACGGCTTCCATTGACTAGAATGGAGGCCGGCCACGCTTACACCCACGGCAAATAAAGCATACCGCGGGTGAGGTCGGGTGATTTCACGGTGCGGAAATCCGCAATGGAATGCCGCACCATGAGCATTGAGCTATTAGGTTCAATAGAACCTAATAGCTGCGGGCAATGCAGCGGACTTACGCAGCGTATTATGCATCGGAAATCCCTCCGTGGGAAGGAGCCCTAACTTTAGCCAGCAGAAGGCGCCATAGTATAAGGCAGAAAAAGAAAAGCCCCTAGGCAACCCCGAATCCAAAATTGGATTGCAGAGGGTTAAAGAGGCCCTGTCCTTTTTAGAACGACGGGGTAAAATCATACGTCCTGATCAGCCCCGCCCCTGACACGTTGGCACTTTGCGATAAATAAGTGGCTTTTGTGTTGCAGTTTGGGTACCCAGTCTCTAAAAGGTTCGCCATCACTGATATAGAGGAAGCCCCGACATGTTGGACATGTTGGATACACATGGGAGTGCTGCGCCAAAAACACATGGAACCGTAGTGAGAGGAAAAACAGTGTGAAAATGGCCTTATAAAGATATATTTTTACATTTAGGCTGGATTCCGACGAGCTTACGCATATTTGCACAGACAAAGAAATAACACGCAACGATTATCTCAGCTAGTGAAATAGACAATTAGTATAATATGCGTTCTTTCCCTATGAGAATGTGTGAGAAAATATAGTATGCTGCGTATTTTTTTGTGCAATCGAAATGCACATGGAAAATACGCGCCTGTGAACAAACCCATTGAAATCAATCATTTCTATTTTCTGTGACTTTCGTAGGTGCAACTGCCCCAGAACAAATGGAATCCTGTCCCCTTCACCAGCAGTTTACACTCCGTGCCAGTGCGCAGAAGTTTGGAAATTGCTACGGGATGACAGGCGCCGCCCGATCTTCCCTGCAGGTACTGTCACTACATGATAGGGCAGGTCTTATCTTTTCCCGAGCGCACAAATAACGTCCGGGAAAAGAAGTGGTAAAAACAAAACCGCAGAAATTCCATTGAGATCAGCGGTTTCTATTGTTCGGTTATATGGTGGTGATTATCGCGGCAGTATAAGGGGGCAAAACCGTGTTCGTCTGAATCCGCCATAAGAGAAAGGGTTCTGTCTGTGTATCTGTCCAGCTTCTAATGAGCGTATACACATTTGTGCGCACTTCAGCGCAACTTTTTTGTGCCCTGAACAAGGCTTTTTTTTACTGTCCTTTTTCCACTCGCAAGGCATGTTTATTTGCATGCGTAAAAAAAGATGCTCCTCTTGAAATGGTAAATTTAGTGTAATTTGTTTCAGACGTTTTCTTTTCTCAATGGAATTACGCAGCATATTACACACCTCTGCATACTGTGCGCGCATTTGTGCACCATTAACTAATGGGGACCTTTAGTGCGCAAATGTGCAGAAAAGTAGGAGCATGCCGCAGGCGAAGGGGCATGTATGTGCAGAAATGTGAAAAACCCCATTGAAATCCACCGGTTCTGTTCGCTACATGTAAATGCGCTGATGTGAAAGAGTTCTATCTGCATCTGTCCACCCTGTCCTGTCACACAGCCACCATTATCAGCCCTGGGGTAATAGGTGGGCACCGCACTGCTGGTCCATGTATAGTCTGTCACTGAGCAGCACACCCCCAGCTACATGTCTCCCTGCTGTCCTGTCACACAGCCGCCATTATCAGCCCTGAGGGTAATAGGTGGGCACAGCACTGTTGCACCAGCTCCCTGTATAGTCTGTCACTGAGCAGCACACCCCCAGCTACATGTCTCCCCTGTCCTGTCACACAGACGCCATTATCAGCCCTGGGGGTAATAGGTGGGCACTGCACTGCTGGTCCATGTATAGTCTGTCACTAAGCAGCACACCCCCAGCTACATGTCTCCCCGCTGTCCTGTCACACAGCCACCATTATCAGTCCTGGGGGTAATAGGTGGGCACCACACTGCTGGCCCATGTATAGTCTGTCAATCAGCAGCACACCCCCAGCTACATGTCTCCCCACTGTCTTGTCATAATTTCCTCCATTTGATATTGTATTTAGCTGGCGACGCTTAGCGATGACGCGGGTACCCACTGCCCGTACACAATGTAGTAACGTATGGGCTGTGGGTATATCCGTGACCATGAAGCACAATGGCCTCTATGTTGTGGATATCTGTGGTAAAATAGAACATGCTGCGTTCTGTTTCCTACGAGTGGATTACTTAATTCCGACCTGCTAATGTGTGCGGAAATGTGTAATCCAATGCATTTGATTGATCCGTGTATTAGCACGGATCAAATGCGTGCGAATCCGCAATTTTTTATTAGGTCGTGTGAGACCGGCGTAAGGTAGATTGCTACCTTTTTATCACATGACCGGGGACCGCTGAACAAGGCTGCCGGTCACTGCTCCAGGCTCTCGGTTACCTTTAGTAGTCGGGAGCAGGAAGATTTTAAGTTTCCTGGACCCTCCCCGGCTCCTACGCATGTTTCCGGTATTTTGCAGGCAGATGTATGCGCAGAAGACGGCGAAGGTCCGAGGAGCAGGGTTGTGTCTGTGTTCAAATGCGGAGGCCTCAGGTAAGACGTTTCATCTGCTCTCACCAATCGCAACGGAGAGGGGAGATTAAACTTCAACTTTTACATGATCACCATTATCATTTGGATAATGGTTGATCATGTGATGAAGGATAAAGATCCCGTCGGGGACATTGCCGGAGGCTTTAGGGAAATATTTTCATCTCCCCCTCACTGATTGGAGCCATGACGGGAGATGAAACATTAAACTTTTTTATTTTTACACGTAACCAGGGACCGCGGCCCATCGTGAAATCTCCAGGCTTTCAGCTACGTTTGCTAGCCAGCAACAG
Organism: Eleutherodactylus coqui; assembly: GCF_035609145.1. NCBI lineage: Eukaryota > Metazoa > Chordata > Amphibia > Anura > Eleutherodactylidae > Eleutherodactylus > Eleutherodactylus coqui. Next base: position 337,600 of record NW_027101810.1, read on the forward strand.
GGAGATTTTAAATTACCCCAGCAATCTGGGGTAAGGTCCGCGGATAAATCCGGGGGCTTTAGGTATGTAATTTCATCTCCACTCACGGATATGAGGAAAGATGACATTTTTAATTTTTTAACTGTTTACTTGGATAACGGCAATAGCGTGACTGGGGGTCACTGCGGCAGCTTTCAACAAGGAGCTGTCATGTCCACAGCCCCCAGGGCTTTAATCCTCAGAGTGAGCATGTTTTTATGGCTGTGGGGATTAAAAACACTATAGGGCGGTCAATAAGGGGTTAAGGAGAAAACAGACATTGTCACTAAGGCCTCTTTCACACAGAATGTTTTTTACAGCATTTAGCGTGGTTTGTGAAAAGCCGCAAAAAAACCCACTGATTGATCACAATGGAGCTTCTCAGGGAGCGTTCGAACACTACAATTTTCTAACGCTATCTGCTCTA
>NW_027101811.1:0-20000 GCF_035609145.1 Eleutherodactylus coqui
AGAGGGGGCCTCAGCCGCTAATGTGCCCGCCTCAGGGAGGCCGGCCTGGGGCGAGTGGAGCAGCCCCCGTGTGTCCCTGAGCGTCCCATGGCGTTTGCTGAAGAGGGGGTCTCAGCCGCTAATGTGCCCGCCCGGGTACCTAGGGAGGCCGGCCTGGGGTGAGTGGAGCAGCCCCCGTGTGTCCCTGAGTGTCCCCTGGCGTTTGCTGAAGAGGGGGTCTCAGCCGCTAATGTGCCCGCCTCAGGGAGGCCGGCCTGGGGCGAGTGGAGCAGCCCCCGTGTGTCCCTGAGTGTCCCCTGACGTTTGCTGAAGAGGGGGTCTCAGCCGCCAATATGGCCGCCCGGGTACCAGTGGGGGCCGGCCTGGGGCGAGTGGAGCAGCCCCCGTGTGTCCCTGAGCGTCCCCCGGTCTTTGGTGGAGAGGGGGTCTCAGCCGCTAATGTGCCCGCCTCAGGGAGTCCGGCCTGGGGCGAGTGGAGCAGCCCCCGTGTGTCCCCGAGTGCCCCCCGGTCTTTGGTGGAGAGGGGGTCTCAGCCGCTAATGTGCCCGCCTCAGGGAGTCCGGCCTGGGGCGAGTGGAGCAGCCCCCGTGTGTCCCCGAGTGCCCCCCGGTCTTTGGTGGAGAGGGGGTCTCAGCCGCTAATGTGCCCGCCTCAGGGAGGCCGGCCTGGGGCGAGTGGAGCAGCCCCCGTGTGTCCCTGAGCGTCCCCCGGTCTTTGGTGGAGAGGGGGTCTCAGCCGCTAATGTGCCCGCCTCAGGGAGTCCGGCCTGGGGCGAGTGGAGCAGCCCCCGTGTGTCCCCGAGCGCCCCCCGGTCTCTGGTGGAGAGGGGGTCTCAGCCGCTAATGTGCCCGCCCGGGTACCCAGGGAGGCCGGCCTGGGGCGAGTGGAGCAGCCCCCGTGCGTCCCTGAGCGCCCCCCTGGCGTTTGCTCAAGAGGGGGTCCCAGCCGCCAATATGGCCGCCCGGGTACCCGCGGGGGCCGCCCTGGGGCGAGTGGAGCAGCCCCCGTGTGCCCCTGAGCGCCCCCTGGCGTTCGCTGAAGAGGGGGTCTCAGCCGCCAATATGGCCGCCCGGGTGCCCGGGGGAGCGGCCTGGGGTGGCCCTGTGCAGCCTCCGGGCGCCCCTGAGTGTTTTCCAGTATCTGGCCGAGACACCCCCTGACCCTCCGACTGTGTCCGTTTGGAGCGCCTGGTGCCTGGGCACCCCCTGAGTGTTTTTCAGTATCTGGCCGAGACACCCCCTGACCCTCCGACTGTGTCCGTTTTTAGTGCCTGGTGCCTGGGCACAGACCGCGGCAGCTCCCGCTGGCCGCATTGACAGAGTGCTGAAAAAATGACAAAGTCCGAAAATGCCTGAGAACCGGGAAGGGGACAAACCGGCGGCTCCAGGCCGAGCCGGAGTTCCAGGAGGTCGGCATGATTTTGCCGGTTTCCCCATAGGAGGTGCCAAGTTGCCAAAATGGGGGAACTCAAAAAAGCACCCCCGCCAGATGTATGTAGGGGGGCTGGATGGTCGATAGGGAGTGGGTGCCTGGCAGCAGGGGCCACCCCGCGCAGGTGCCCCGGGGGGCCCGCGGGGGGCCCCCGAAGACACCCCCCCCAGCACTCGCTGAAAACCCCGTCCGAGCCGCCCGCGCTGCCCGGAGGGAGTCCCGGGAGGCCGGGCACGGCCCGCAGGTCTCTCCCTCTGCCCCCCGGTGAGGTTTGCACGGGGGGAAAAGTTTCAAAGTCCCAACGGGGGGCGAGAGACAGTGCGGCGAGGGGTGGCGGGCTGCTCCGCGGACCCGGGGGAAGCCCGGGGAGGGCGGCCTGAGGGCGCGGAGGGCCCCCTGAGAGTGCCTACGGGTAGTAGGTGAGAAACCCTGCCTGTCCCACCCACGGGGCCGGGCAGGGCCCCGGGGAGGCCGGGCAGAGCCCGCAGGTCACCCCCTTGCCGTCCGATGACGCTCGCACGGTCAGAAAAGTTTCAAAGTCCCAACGGGGGGGAGAGTGTTGACGGAGAAGGGGTGCTGGCTGCCCCTGGGGCCGGGCTGGAGCCCCTGGAGGTCGGCCTGGGGTTGTGGAGGGGCCCCCTGAGAGCACCCAACAGAAGTTGCTCAAGACCCTGCCTGAGCCTCCGGTGTGCCCGGGCATGAACCCCAGGAGGCGGGGAACAGCCGTGGCAGCCCCTGCTGAAGTCCTTGGCAGTTGGCAGAGGCGAGTCTTGGGGAAAAAAATGACAAAGTCCAAACGCTCCAGGCGCCGGCCAGGGGGGCGGACGTGGCTGGCCTGGCCGGCGGGTGCTGCGGCTGCCGGGGCTGAGCCGAGTGTCGATGCATCTCCTGAGAACCGGGAAGGGGACAAACCGGTGGCTCCAGGCCGGGTTGGAGTTCCAGGAGGTCGGCCTGACTCTGGAGGTTTTCCCCCTGGCTTTTCCCCATAGGCCAAAACGGGGGGAGGCAAAAAAGCACCCCCAGCAGATGTATGCAATGGGCTGGGGGGTGATGGAGAGCGGGCTGTTGGCAGCTGTGTGGTGGCTGCAGGAGTGGGCCTGGGCGGCTGCGGAGGGCCCCCAAAGTGCACCTACCAGTAGGGGCCCAAGACCCAGGCTGAGCCTCCGATGTGCCCGGGCAGGACACCCAGGAGGCGGGGAGCAGCCCCCGCTGAAGTCCATGGCATGTGCCAGAGGCGAGCCTTGGAGAAAAAACGACAAAGTCCAAACTGCTCCAGGCGCCGGGCAGGGGGGCGGACCCGGCTGGCCGGGCCGGCGGGGGCCGCGGCTGCCGGGGCTGAGCCGAGTGTCAATGCATGTCCTGAGAACCGGGAAGGGGACAAACCGGTGGCTCCAGTCCGGGTTGGAGTTCCAGGAGGTCGGCCTGACTCTGGAGGTTTTCCCCCTGGCATTTTCCCATTGGCCAAAATGGGGGAAGCCAAAAAAGCACCCCCAGCAGATGTATGCAGAGGGGCTGGGGGGTGATGGGGAGCGGGTGTTTGGCAGCAGTGTGCTGGCTGAAGAGGTGTGCATGGGCGGCTGCGGAGGGTCCCCTGAGTGCACCTGCCAGCGGTGGCTGAAAACCCAGGCTGAGCCTCCGATGTGCCCGGGCAGGACCCCAGGAGGCCGGGCACAGACCGCAGCCTGCCCCCTTGCCGTTTGACGAAGCTTGCACGGTCAGAAAAGTTTCAAAGTCCCCACGGGGAGAGAGTGTTGAGGGCGAGGGGGTGCTGGCAGCTCCAGGGGCCGGGGGCAACCCCTGGAGGCTGGGCACGGACTGCGGCAGCCCCCCTTGCGGTCGAGCAAAGTTTGAGGAGACAAGTCATGAAAATGACAAAGTCCAAACGCTCCAGGCGTGCCGGCCAGGGGGGAGGACCCGGCTGGCCGGGCCGGCGGGAGCTGCGGCGGCTGGGGAAGAGCCGAGTGTCAATGCAGGTCCTGAGAACCGGGAAGGGGACAAACCGGTGGCTCCAGGCCGGGTTGGAGTTCCAGGAGGTCGGCCTGACTCTGGAGGTTTTCCCCCTGGCTTTTCCCCATAGGCCAAAATGGGGGAAGTCAAAAAAGCACCCCCAGCAGATGTATGCAGAGGGGCTGGGGGGTGATGGGGAGCGGGTGTTTGGCAGCAGTGTGCTGGCTGAAGAGGTGTGCATGGGCGGCTGCGGAGGGCCCCGTGAGTGCACCTGCCAGCGGTGGCTCAAAACCCTGGCTGAGCCTCCGCTGTCCCCGGGCAGGACCCCAGGAGGCCGGGCACGGACCGCCGGTCGCCCCCCATTGTAGTCCAACAAAGTTTGAAGAGACGAATCACGGAAATCACAAGTCCAAAAATCCCTGAGAACCGGGAAGGGGACAGACCGGTGGCTCCAGGCCGGGCGTGAGTTCCATGAGGTCGGCCTGACTCTGGAGGTTTTCCCCTTGGCATTTTCCCATTGGCCAAAATGGGGGAAGTCAAAAAAGCACCCCCAGCAGATGTATGCAGAGGGGCTGGGGGGTGACGGAGAGCGGGCTGTTGGCAGCTGTGTGGTGGCTGCAGGGGTGGCCCTGGGCGGCTGCAGAGGGCCCCCTGAGTGCACCTATCAGCCGTTGCTCAAGACCCCGCCTGAGCCTCCGGTGTTGCAGGTCAGGACACCCATTGGCGGGGAACAGCAGGTGGCAGCCCATGCTATAGTCGTTGGCAGAGATGAGTCTTGGAGAAAAAACGACAAAGTCCAAACGCTCCAGGCGTGCCGGCCAGGGCGGCGGACCCGGCTGGCTGGGCCGGCGGGAGCTGCGGCTGCCGGGGCTGAGCCGAGTGTCAATGCATGTCGTGAGAACCGGTATGAGGGTAATCCTGGTCGCTCCGGGCCGAGCCCCGGTTCCACGAAGGCGGAAGGAGCGGGCCTGTTTCCCCTGATAGCGCCGACGGCGGTAAAATAAGGCCTCGCAAAACGTCAGCACGAACACCTTGTCGGGGTATAAGGGAACGAGCGGTGTGCGGTCTTTGACAAAGTGACAGTATGTCTCAAAAAAAGCACCCCCCCGCAGATGTGTGCAGACGGGGCTGGCTGGCTGGTTGGTGATGGAGAGCGGCGGGCTGTTGGCAGCAGTTTGCTGGCTGCAGGGGTGGCCCGGGGCGGCTGCGGAGGGCCCCCCAAAGCGCACCTACCAGTAGGGGCTCAAGACCCAGGCTGAGCCTCCGATGTCCCCGGGCAGGACCCCAGCAGGCCGGGCACAGACCGCAGCCTGCCCCCTTGCCGTCCGATGAAGCTTGCACGGTCAGAAAAAGTTTCAAAGTCCCAACGGGGAGAGAGTGTTGACGGCGAGGGGGTGCTGGCTGCCCCAGGGGCCGGGAGGGAGGCCCTGGAGGTGGGCCTGGGGGTGTGGAGGGGCCCCCTAGGAGCACCCAACAGTCGTGGGTCAAGACCCTGCCTGAGCCTCCGGTGTTGCAGGGAAGGACACCCAGGAGGCGGGGAACAGCCGGGGCAGCCCCCCTTGCAGTTGAACAAAGTTTGAGGAGACAAGTCATGAAAATGACAAAGTCCAAACGCTCCAGGCGTGCCGGCCAGGGGGGCGGACACGGCTGGCCTGGCCGGCGGGGGCTGCGGCTGCCGGGGAAGATCCGAGTGTCAATGCAGGTCCTGAGAACCGGGAAGGGGGCAAACCGGAGGCTCCAGGCCGGGCGGCAGTTCCAGGAGGTCGGCCTGACTCTGGAGGTTTTCCCCCTGGCATATTCCCATTGGCCAAAATGGGGGAAGTCAAAAAAGCACCCCCAGCAGATGTATGCAGAAGGGCTGGCGGGTGATGGGGAGCTGGCTGTTGGCAGCAGTGTGCTGACTGCAGAGGTGTGCATGGGCGGCTGCGGAGGGCCCCCTGTGTGCACCTGCCCGTGGTGGCTGAAAACCCAAGCTGAGCCTCCGATGTGCCCGGGCAGGACCCCAGGAGGCCGGGCACAGAACACCGGTTGCCCCCTTGCCGTTTGACGAAGCTTGCACGGTCGGGAAAAGTTTCAAAGTCCCAACGGGGAGAGAGTGTTGACGGCGAGGGGGTGCTGGCTGCTCCAGGGCCCGGGGGGAGCGCCTGGAGGTGGGCCTGGGGGTGTGGAGGGGCCCCCTGATAGCACCCAACAGAAGTTGCTCAAGACCCTGCCTGAGCCTCTGGTGTTGCAGGGAAGGACACCCAGGAGGCGGGGAACAGCCGTGGCAGCCCCCCTTGCAGTCGGACAAAGTTTGAGGAGACAAGTCATGAAAATGACAAAGTCCAAACGCTCCAGGCGTGCCGGCCAGGGGGGCGGACCCGGCTGGCCGGGCTGGCGGGGGCTGCGGCTGCCGGGGCTGAGCCGAGTGTCAATGCATGTCCTGAGAACCGGGAAGGGGACAAACCAGTAGCTCCAGGCCGAGCTGGAGTTCCAGGAGGTCGGCCTGACTCTGGAGGTTTTCCCCCTGGCTTTTCCCCATAGGCCGAAATGGGGGAAGTCAAAAAAGCACCCCCAGCAGATGTATGCAGAGGGGCTGGGGGGTGATGGAGAGCGGGCCGTTGGCAGCTGTGTGGTGGCTGCAGGGGTGCGCATGGGCGGCCGCGGTGGGCCCCCTGAGTGCACCTGCCCGTGGTGGCTGAAAACCCAGGCTGAGCCTCCGATGTGCCCGGGCAGGACCCCAGGAGGCCGGGCACAGAACGCCGGTTGCCCCCCCATTGCCGTTTGATGAAGCTTGCACGGTCAGAAATGTTTCAAAGTCCCCACGGGGGGAGAGTGTTGACGGCGAGGGGGTGCTGGCTGCTCCAGGGGCCGGGAGGGAGGCCCTGGAGGTGGGCCTGGGGGTGTGGAGGGGCCCCCTGAGAGCACCCACCAGCAGTTGCTGAAGACCCTGCCTGAGCCTCCGATTTCCCCGGGCAGGACCCCAGGAGGCCGGGCACAGACCGCAGCCTGCCCCCTTGCCGTTTGATGAAGCTCGCACGGTCAGAAAAGTTTCAAAGTCCCGACGGGGAGAGAGTGTTGACGGCGAGGGGGTGCCGGCTGCTCCAGGGGCCGGGGGCAACCCCTGAAGGCTGGGCACGGACCGCGGCAGCCCCCCTTGCAGTAGAACAAAGTTTGAGGAGACAAGTCGTGAAAATGACAAAGTCCAAACGCTCCAGGCGTGCCGGCCAGGGGGGCGGACCCGGCTGGCCTGGCCGGCGGGTGCTGCGGCTGCCGGGGCTGAGCCGAGTGTCAATGCATCTCCTGAGAACCGGGAAGGGGACAGACCGGTAGCTCCAGGCCGAGCTGGAGTTCCAGAAGGTCGGCCTGACTCTGGAGGTTTTCCCCCTGGCTTTTCCCCATAGGCCAAAACGGGGGGAGGCAAAAAAGCACCCCCAGCAGATGTATGCAGAGGGGCTGGGGGGTGACGGAGAGCGGGCTGTTGGCAGCCGTGTGCTGGCTGCAGGGGTGGGCCTGGGCGGCTGCGGAGGGCCCCCTGAGTGCACCTGCCTGCGGTGGCTCAAGACCCTGGCTGAGCCTCCGATGTCCCCGGGCAGGACCCCAGCAGGCCGGGCACAGACCGCAGCCTGCCCCCTTGCCCTTTGATGAAGCTTGCACGGTCAGAAAAGTTTCAAAGTCCCGACGGGGAGAGAGTGTTGACGGCGAGGGGGCGCTGGCTGCTCCGGGGGAAACCCCTGGAGGCTGGGCACGGACTGCGGCAGCCCCCCTTGCAGTCGAACAAAGTTTGAGGAGACAAGTCATGAAAATGACAAAGTCCAAACGCTCCAGGCGTGCCGGCCAGGGTGACGGACCCGGCTGGCCAGGCCGGCGGGAGCTGCGGCTGACGGGGTTGAGCCGAGTGTCGATGCATGTCACGAGAACCGGCATGAGGGTAAACCTGGCCGCTCCGGGCCGAGGCACGGTTCCAGGAGGGCGGAAGGAGCGGGCCTGTCTCCCCTGATAGCGCCGACGGCGGTAAAATAAGGCCTCGCAAAACGTCACCACGAACACCTTGTCGGGGTATAAGGGAACGAGCGGTGTGCGGTCTTTGACAAAGTGACAGTATTTCTCAAAAAAGCACCCCCGGCAGATGTGTGCAGAGGGGCTGGCTGGTGATGGAGAGCGGGCTGTTGGCAGCAGTGTGCTGGCTGCAGGGGTGGCCCGGGGCGGCTGCGGAGGGCCCCCAAAGCGCACCTACCAGTGGTGGCTGAAAACCCAGGCTGAGCCTCCGATGTGCCCGGGCAGGAACCCAGGAGGCCGTGCACGGACCGCAGCCTGCCCCCTTGCCGTTTGATGAAGCTTGCACGGTCAGAAAAAGTTTCAGAGTCCCAACGGGGAGAGAGTGTTGACGGCGAGGGGGCGCTGGCCGCTCCAGGGGCCGGGGGGAGCCCCTGGAGGTGGGACTGGGGGTGTGGAGGGGCCCCCTGAGAGCACCCAACAGAAGTTGCTCAAGACCCTGCCTGAGCCTCCGGTGTTGCAGGGAAGGACACCCAGGGGGCGGGGAACAGCCGTGGCAGCCCCCCTTGCAGTTGAACAAAGTTTGAAGAGACAAGTCATGAAAATGACAAAGTCCAAACGCTCCAGGCGAGCCGGCCAGGGGGGCGGACCCGGCTGGCCGGGCCGGCGGGGGCTGCAGCTGCCGGGGCTGAGCCGAGTGTCGATGCAGGTCCTGAGAACCGGGAAGGGGACAAACCGGTGGCTCCAGGCCGAGCTCGAGTTCCAGGAGGTCGGCCTGACTGTGGAGGTTTTCCCCCTGGCTTTTCCCCATAGGCCAAAACGGGGGAAGTCAAAAAAGCACCCCCGGCAGATGTATGCAGAGGGGCTGGCTGGTGATGGGGAGCGGGCTGTTGGCAGCGGTGTGCTGGCTGCAGAGGTTTGCATGGGCGGCTGCGGAGGGCCCCCTGAGTGCACCTGCCAGCAGTGGCTCAAAGCCCTGGCTGAGCCTCCGATGTCCCCGGGCAGGACCCCTGGAGGCCGGGCACAGACCGCAGCCTGCCCCCTTGCCGTTTGATGAAGCTTGCACCGTCAGAAAAGTTTCAAAGTCCCAACGGGGAGAGAGTGTTGAGGGCGAGGGGGTGCTGGCTGCTCCAGGGGCCGGGGGCAACCCCTGGAGGCTGGGCACGGACCGCGGCACACCCCCTTGCAGTTGAACAAAGTTCGAGGAGACAAGTCATGAAAATGACAAAGTCCAAACGCTCCAGGCGAGCCGGCCAGGGGGGCGTACCCGGCTGGCTGGGCCGGCGGGAGCTGCGGCGGCTGGGGAAGAGCCGAGTGTCAATGCATGTCCTGAGAACCGGGAAGGGGACAAACCGGTGGCTCCAGGCCGGGCTGGAGTTCCAGGAGGTCGGCAGGACTCTGGAGGTTTTCCCCCTGGCTTTTCCCCATAGGCCAAAACGGGGGGAGGAAAAAAAGCACCCCCAGCAGATGTATGCAGAGGGGCTGGCGGGTGATGGAGAGCGGGCTTTTGGCAGCTGTGTGGTGGCTGCAGGGGTGGGCCTGGGCGGCTGCGGAGGGCCCCCAAAGTGCACCTACCAGTAGGGGCCCAAGACCCAGGCTGAGCCTCCGATGTGCCCGGGCAGGACACCCAGGAGGCGGGGAGCAGCCCCCGCTGAAGTCCATGGCATGTGCCAGAGGCGAGCCTTGGAGAAAAAACGACAAAGTCCAAACGCTCCAGGCGCTGGCCAGGGGTGCGGACCGGGCTGGCCGGGCCGACGGGGGCTGCGGCTGCCGGGGCTGAGCCGAGTGTCGATGCATGTCGTGAGAACCGGGAAGGGGACAAATCGGTGGCTCCAGGCCGGGTTGGAGTTCCATAAGGTCGGCCTGACTCTGGAGGTTTTCCCCTTAGCTTTTCCCCATAGGCCAAAAGGGGGGAAGTCAAAAAAGCACCCCCGCCAGATGTATGCAGAGGGGCTGGGGGGTGACGGAGAGCGGGCTGTTGGCAGCAGTGTGCTGGCTGCAGAGGTGTGCATGGGCGTCTGCGGAGGGCCCCCCTGAGTGCACCTGCCAGCAGTGGCTCGAAACCCTGGCTGAGCCTCCGATGTCCCCGGGCAGGACCCCAGGAGGCCGGGCAAATAACGCCGGGTTGCCCCCTTGCCATTTGACGAAGCTTGCACGGTCAGAAAAAGTTTCAAAGTCCCAACGGGGAGAGAGTGTTGACGGCGAGGGGGATGCAGGCTGCTCCAGGGGCCGGGAGGGAGGCCCTGGAGGTGGGCCTGGGGGGTGTGGCGGGGCCCCCTGAGAGCACCTACCAGCAGTTGCTCAAGACCCTGCCCGAGCCTCCGGTGTTGCAGGGCAGGACACCCATTGGCGGGGAACAGCAGGTGGCAGCCCCTACTGAAGTCCTTGGCAGCTGGCAGAGATGAGTCTTTGAGAAAAAACGACAAAGTCCAAATGCTCCAGGCGCCGGCCAGGGTGGCGGACCCGGCTGGCCGGGCCGACGGGAGCTGCGGCGGCTGGGGAAGAGCCGAGTATCGATGCATGTCCTGAGAACCGGGAAGGGGGCAAACCAGTAGCTCCAGGCCGAGCTGGAGTTCCAGGAGGTCGGCCTGACTCTGGAGGTTTTCCCCCTGGCTTTTCCCCATAGGCCAAAATGGGGGAAGTCAAAAAAGCACCCCCGGCAGATGTATGCAGAGGGGCTGGATGGTGACGGGGAGCCGGCTGTTGGCAGCGGTGTGCTGGCTGCAGTGGGCCCCCGAGGTGCACCTACCAGCAGTTGCTCAAGACCACGCCTGAGCCTCCGGTGTTGCAGGTCAGGACCCCCATTGGCGGGGGAACAGCAGGTGGCAGCCCCTGCTGAAGTCGTTGGCAGAGATGAGTCTTTGAGAAAAAAACGGCAAAGTCCAAATGCTCCAGGCGCCGGCCAGGGTGGCGGACCCGGCTGGCCGGGCCGACGGGAGCTGCGGCGGCTGGGGAAGAGCCGAGTATCGATGCATGTCCTGAGAACCGGGAAGGGGGCAAACCAGTAGCTCCAGGCCGAGCTGGAGTTCCAGGAGGTCGGCCTGACTCTGGAGGTTTTCCCCCTGGCTTTTCCCCATAGGCCAAAATGGGGGAAGTCAAAAAAGCACCCCCGGCAGATGTATGCAGAGGGGCTGGATGGTGACGGGGAGCGGGCTGTTGGCAGCAGTGTGCTGGCTGCAGAGGGCCCCCGAGGTGCACCTACCAGCAGTTGCTCAAGACCACGCCTGAGCCTCCGGTGTTGCAGGTCAGGACACCCATAGGCGGGGAACAGCAGGTGGCAGCCCCTGCTGAAGTCGTTGGCAGAGATGAGTCTTTGAGAAAAAAACGACAAAGTCCAAACGCTCCAGGCGCCGGTCAGGGGGGCGGACCCGGCTGGCCGGGCCGACGGGAGCTGCGGCGGCTGGGGAAGAGCCGAGTGTCGATGCATGTCCTGAGAACCGGGAAGGGGGCAAACCAGTAGCTCCAGGCCGAGCTGGGGTTCCAGGAGGTCGGCATGACTCTGGAGTTTCCCCCCTTGGCTTTTCCCCATAGGCCAAAACGGGGGAAGTCAAAAAAGCACCCCCAGCAGATGTATGCAGATGGGCTGGCTGGTGATGGAGAGCGGGCTGTTGGCAGCCGTGTGCTGGCTGCAGAGGGCCCCCGAGGTGCTGCACCTACCAGTAGTTGCTCAAGACCCCGACTGACCCTCCGGTGTTGCAGGGCAGGACACCCAGGAGGCGGGGAACAGCCGTGGCAGCCCCTGCTGAATCCCACGGCAGTTGGCAGAGATGAGTCTTTGAGGAAAAATGACAAAGTGCAAACGCTCCAGGCGCCGGCCAGGGGGGCGTACCCGGCTGGCCGGGCCGGCGGGAGCTGCGGCTGCCGGGGCTGAGCCGAGTATCCATGCATGTCGTGAGAACCGGTATGAGGGTAAACCTGGTCGCTCGGGGCCGAGCCACGGTTCCGGGAAGGCGGAAGGAGCGGGCCTGTTTGCCCTGATAGCGCCGACGGCGGTAAATTAAGGCCTCGCAAAACGTCAGGACGAACACCTTTTTTGCATATAAGGGAACGAGCGGTGTGCGGTCTTTGACAAAGTGACTATTTCTCAATGTGCTGAGAAGGGAGTGGGGACCGCTCAAAGTCAAAGCACCGCGTCCGCCCCTCTGCCACCTCCCTGGGAGCAGAGTCATCGAGCGCGAGTGTCCCCACTCCGCCTGTCCAGGCCGCGGGGCCGACAGGCTGGCCGGCTGCCCGGGCAGACCCCGCTCTCCGAGCGGCCGGGCCCAACGTTCAAGAGGTGTACGAAGCCACCTTGGGGGGCTGCGGAGGCCCCCCTGAGAGGGCTGATAACCCCGTCCTAGCTGCCTGCGCGGGCAGGCGGGACCCCCAAGAGGCCGGGCACAGCCCGAGGCAGCCCCTGCTGAAGTCCACGGCAGTTGGCAGAGACGAGTCTTGGAGGAAAAATGACAAAGTCCAGACGCTCCAGGCGCTGGCCAGGGGTGCGGACCCGGCTGGCCGGGCCGGCGGGAGCTGCGGCTGCCGGGGCTGAACCGAGTGTCGGCGCATGTCGTGAGAACCGGTATGAGGGTAATCCTGGTCGCTCCAGGCCGAGGCACAGTTCCAGGAGGGCGGAAGGAGCGGGCCTGTTTCCCCTGATAGCCCCGACGGCGGTAAATTAAGGCCTCGCAAAACGTCAGGACGAACACCTTTTTTGCATATAAGGGAACGAGCGGTGTGCGGTCTTTGACAAAGTGACAGTATTTCTCAGAGTGCTGAGGAGTGGGGACCGCTGAAAGTCAAAGCACCGCGGCCGCCCCTCTGCCACCTCCCTGGGAGCAGAGTCATCGAGCGCGAGGGTCCCCACTCCGCCTGTGCAGGCCGCGGGGCCAACAGGCTGGCTGGCTGCCCGGGCAGACCCCGCTCTCCGAGCGGCCGGGCGCCACGTTCGAGAGGTGTACGAAGCCACCTTGGGGGGCTGCGGAGGCCCCCCTGAGAGCGCATCCAAGCCCCTGCTGAGAACCCTGTCCTAGCTGCCTGCGAGGGCAGGCGGGACCCCCCAGGAGGCCGTGCACAGCCCGCGGCAGCCACTGCCGAAGCCCAGGGCAGTTGGCAGAGATGAGTCTTTGAGAAAAAACGACAAAGTCCAAACGCTCCAAGCGCCGGCCAGGGGGGCGGACCCGGCTGGCCGGGCCGACGGGAGCTGCGGCGGCTGGGGAAGAGCCGAGTGTCGATGCATGTCCTGAGAACCGGAAAGGGGGCAAACCAGTAGCTCCAGGCCGGGCCGGAGTTCCAGGAGGTCGGCCTGACTCTGGAGGTTTTCCCCCTGGCTTTTCCCCATAGGCCAAAATGGGGGAAGTCAAAAAAGCACCCCCGGCAGATGTATGCAGAGGGGCTGGATGGTGACGGGGAGCGGGCTGTTGGCAGCAGTGTGCTGGCTGCAGAGGGCCCCCGAGGTGCACCTACCAGCAGTTGCTCAAGACCACGCCTGAGCCTCCGGTGTTGCAGGTCAGGACACCCATAGGCGGGGAACAGCAGGTGGCAGCCCCTGCTGAAGTCGTTGGCAGAGATGAGTCTTTGAGAAAAAAACGACAAAGTCCAAACGCTCCAGGCGCCGGTCAGGGGGGCGGACCCGGCTGGCCGGGCCGACGGGAGCTGCGGCGGCTGGGGAAGAGCCGAGTGTCGATGCATGTCCTGAGAACCGGGAAGGGGGCAAACCAGTAGCTCCAGGCCGAGCTGGGGTTCCAGGAGGTCGGCATGACTCTGGAGTTTCCCCCCTTGGCTTTTCCCCATAGGCCAAAACGGGGGAAGTCAAAAAAGCACCCCCAGCAGATGTATGCAGATGGGCTGGCTGGTGATGGAGAGCGGGCTGTTGGCAGCCGTGTGCTGGCTGCAGAGGGCCCCCGAGGTGCTGCACCTACCAGTAGTTGCTCAAGACCCCGACTGACCCTCCGGTGTTGCAGGGCAGGACACCCAGGAGGCGGGGAACAGCCGTGGCAGCCCCTGCTGAATCCCACGGCAGTTGGCAGAGATGAGTCTTTGAGGAAAAATGACAAAGTGCAAACGCTCCAGGCGCCGGCCAGGGGGGCGTACCCGGCTGGCCGGGCCGGCGGGAGCTGCGGCTGCCGGGGCTGAGCCGAGTATCCATGCATGTCGTGAGAACCGGTATGAGGGTAAACCTGGTCGCTCGGGGCCGAGCCACGGTTCCGGGAAGGCGGAAGGAGCGGGCCTGTTTGCCCTGATAGCGCCGACGGCGGTAAATTAAGGCCTCGCAAAACGTCAGGACGAACACCTTTTTTGCATATAAGGGAACGAGCGGTGTGCCGTCTTTGACAAAGTGACTATTTCTCAGAGTGCTGGAGTGGGGACCGCTCAAAGTCAAAGCTCCGCGGCCGCCCCTCTGCCACCTCCCCGGGAGCAGAGTCGTCGAGCGCGAGTGTCCCCACTCCGCCTGTCCAGGCCGCGGGGCCGACAGGCTGGCTGGCTGCCCGGGGAGACCCCGCTCTCCGAGCGGCCGGGCGCCACGTTTCGAGAGGTGTACGAAGCCACCTTGGGGGCCTGCGGAGGCCCCCCTGAGAGCGCCTCCAAGCCCTTGCTGAGAACCCTGTCCTAGATGCCTGCGCGGGCAGGCGGGACCCCACCAGGAGGCCGTGCACAGCCCGCGGCAGCCACTGCTGAAGCCCAGGGCAGTTGGCAGAGATGAGTCTTTGAAAAAAAATGACAAAGTCCAAACGCCTCCAGGCGCCGGCCAGGGGGACGGACCCGGCTGGCCGGGCCGGCGGGAGCTGCGGCGGCTGGGGCTGAGCCGAGTGGCGATGCATGTCCTGAGAACCGGGAAGGGGACAAACCGGAGGCTCCAGGCCGGGCGGCAGTTCCAGGAGGTCGGACTGACTCTGGAGGTTTTCCCCCTGGCATTTTCCCATTGGCCAAAATGGGGGAAGTCAAAAAAGCACCCCCAGCAGATGTATGCAGAGGGGCTGGCTGGTGATGGGGAGCGGTCTGTTGGCAGCAGTGTGCTGGCTGCAGAGGTGTGCATGGGCGGCTGCGGAGGGCCCCCTGAGTGCACCTGCCCGTGGTGGCTGAAAAGCCAGGCTGAGCCTCCGATGTGCCCGGGCAGGACCCCAGGAGGCCGGGCACAGAACGCCGGTTGCCCCCTTGCCGTTTGCCGAAGCTTGCACGGTCAGAAAAGTTTCAAAGTCCCAACGGGGAGAGAGTGCTGACGGTGATGGGGTGCTGGCTGCTCCAGGGGCCGGGAGGGAGGCCCTGGAGGTGGGCCTGGGGGTGTGGAGGGGCCCCCTGAGAGCACCTACCAGCAGTTGCTCAAGACCCTGCCTGAGCCTCCGGTGTTGCAGGGCAGGACACCCATTGGCGGGGAACAGCAGGTGGCAGCCCCTGCTGTAGTCCTTGGCAGTTGGCAGAGATGAGTCTTTGAGAAAAAACGACAAAGTCCAAACGCTCCAGGCGCCGGGCAGGGTGGCGGACCCGGCTGGCCGGGCCGGCGGGGGCTGCGGCTGCCGGGGCTGAGCCGAGTGTCAAGGCATGTCCTGAGAACCGGGAAGGGGGCAAACCAGTAGCTCCAGGCCGGGCTAGGGTTCCAGGAGGTCGGCCTGACTCTGGAGGTTTTCCCCCTGGCTTTTCCCCATAGGCCAACATGGGGGAAGTCAAAAAAGCACCCCCGGCAGATGTATGCAGAGGGGCTGGCGGGTGACGGGGAGCGGGCTGTTGGCAGCCGTGTGCTGGCTGCAGAGGGCCCCCGAGGTGCTGCACCTACCAGTAGTTGCTCAAGACCCCGACTGACCCTCCGGTGTTGCAGGGCAGGACACCCAGGAGGCGGGGAACAGCCGTGGCAGCCCCTGCTGAATCCCACGGCAGTTGGCAGAGACGAGTCTTGGAGGAAAAACGACAAAGTCCAGACGCTCCAGGCGGGCCGGCCAGGGGGGCGTACCCGGCTGGCCGGGCCGGCGGGAGCTGCGGCTGCCGGGGCTGAGCCGAGTATCGATGCATGTCGTGAGAACCGGTATGAGGGTAATCCTGGTCGCTCCGGGCCGAGGCGCGGTTCCAGGAGGGCGGAAGGAGCGGGCCCGTTTCCCCTGATAGCGCCGACGGCGGTAAATTAAGGCCTCGCAAAACGTCAGGACGAACACCTTTTTTGCATATAAGGGAACGAGCGGTGTGCGGTCTTTGACAAAGTGACTATTTCTCAGAGTGCCGAGAAGGGAGTGGGGACCGCTCAAAGTCAAAGCACCGCGGCCGCCCCTCTGCCACCTCCCTGGGAGCAGAGTCATCGAGCGCGAGGGTCCCCACTCCGCCCGTCCAGGCCGCGGGGCCGACAGGCTGGCTGGCTTCCCCTGGCAGACCCCGCTCTCCGAGCGGCCGGGCGCCAGGTTCGAGAGGTGTACGAAGCCACCTGTGGGGGGTCTGCGGAGGCCCCCCTGAGAGCGCTGATAACCCTCTCCTAGCTGCCTGCGCGGGCAGGCGGGACACCCCCAGGAGGCCGTGCACAGCCCGCGGCAGCCCGCGGCAGCCACTGCTGAAGCCCAGGGCAGTTGGCAGAGATGAGTCTTTGGAAAAAATGACAAAGTCCAAACGCTCCAGGCGCCGGCCAGGGGGGGCGTACCCGGCTGGCCGGGCCGGCGCGAGCTGCGGCTGCCGGGGCTGAGCCGAGTGTCAATGCATGTCGTGAGAACCGGTATGAGGGTAATCCTGGTCGCTCCGGGCCGAGGCACGGTTCCAGGAGGGCGGAAGTAGCGGGCCCGTTTCCCCTGATAGCGCCGACGGCGGTAAATTAGGGCCTCGCAAAACGTCAGGACGAACACCTTTTTTGCATATAAGGGAACGAGCGGTGTGCGGTCTTTGACAAAGTGACTATTTCTCAATGTGCTGAGAAGGAGTGGGGACCGCTCAAAGTCAAAGCACCGCGGCCGCCCCTCTGCCACCTCCCTGGGAGCAGAGTCATCGAGCGCGAGGGTCCCCACTCCGCCTGTGCAGGCCGCGGGGCCAACAGGCTGGCTGGCTGCCCGGGCGACCCCCCTCCGAGATGCCGGGCCGGGGCAGACTGTGCAAACGCGCGCGGGCGTGTTTTCTTCCCCTGGGGTGGAGCCCTTCCACCCCACGCCGTCCGAGGCCCGTTGGCCTCGGGCGGCCTGCCTCCGAGAGTGGGAGAGAGACGGAGGACGGTGGCCCGCGGCGGCGCGAGGCGTCCCCGTTGTTCCGCCACGACTGCCAGCCGGTCGATCCTGCCGGTAGCCTGGGCTTGTCTCCGCTCCGCCTGTCCAGGCCGCGGGGCCCACAGGCGGCTTGCCTGGGAAGACCCCGCTCTCCGAGCGGCCGGGCGCCACGTTCAAGAGGTGTACGGAGCCACCTGTGGGGGGGTCTGCGGAGGGCCCCCCTGAGAGCGCTGATAACCCTGTCCTAGCTGCCTGCGCGGGCAGGCGGGACCCCCAAGAGGCCGGGCACAGCCCGCGGCAGCCCCCGCCGAAGTCCACGGCAGTTGGCAGAGACGAGTCTCGGAGAGAAAACGACAAAGTCCAGACGCTCCAGGCGCCGGCCAGGGGTGCGGACCCGGCTGGCCGGGCCGGCGGGAGCTGCGGCTGCCGGGGCCGAGCCGAGTGTCGACGCATGTCGTGAGAACCGGTATGAGGGTAATCCTGGGCCCTCGGGGCCGAGCTACGGTTCCATGAAGGCGGAAGGAGCGGGCCTGTTTCCCCTGATAGCGCCGACGACGGTAAAATAAGGGCTCGCAAAACGTCAGGACGAACACCTTTTTTGCATATAAGGGAACGAGCGGTGTGCGGTCTTTGACAAAGTGACTATTTCTCAGAGTGCTGGAGTGGGGACCGCTCAAAGTCAAAGCACCGCGGCCGCCCCTCTGCCACCTCCCTGGGAGCAGAGTCATAGAGCGCAAGTGTCCCCACTCCGCCTGTGCAGGCCGCGGGGCCAACAGGCTGGCTGGCTGGCTGGCTGCCCGGGCGACCCCCCTCCGAGATGCCGGGCTGAGGCGTAGGCAGCCGCCTCCATCACCACCACCCAAGGCGAGAGAGTGGGTCAACGGGAGAGCCGTCGCGGCCGGGGGACCCTCGCCGCGCCCATGTCCGGGGAAGGACCACAAGGGCCCTGCTCCCCGGCGCCCCGGCGAGCGGGTTCACCCTCGGCGCGTACGGCTCTCGAGGATGGGGAAGGGACGCGCGTGGGCGTCCCTCCCGTCCCCCGCGGAAGAAGGCGAGCGACTCTGCGCGTCGGGACACCCCGCGGAGCCCCCTGCGGGGGGAGTACTCCGGGGGAGAAGCGTGGCGCAGGGGGTGCAGCCCTTTCCCAGGCCACCGTGCGACGGCGTCGGTGGGGCCGACGCCGAGAGAGAGAACGATCCGGGCTCTCCCGCCTCAGGGCGGCCGAGAGCGGGGCACGGGCCCCACGTTTGGTGACGGTTTTCCCGAAAGCGAAGGACCCCCGCCTGTCCCCTCGGGCTCCGGCCGATGCGGGCGGTCCAGGGCGGGGATAGGGGACGGCGGCCTGCGGACGACGCGCTTTATCCCCAGAAGGAGCGAGGCATGAGGGGGTGTTCCACCCCCGCCGGCCGGTCTCGCTCCTTCTCCGGGCTACGCCTCGGCGGAGTAAAGACCCCCGGGTCAACGCTCCCGCGTCCGGGTGCCGCCGCGCGTCCCCTTCCCGCGGGGGGGGTGGATCCCTTCCACCCCTGGCCGTTCGAGGCCCGTGCGCCTCGGGCGGCCTCCCTTCCGAGAGAGGGAGAGAGAGACGGAGGACGGTGGTCCGCGACGGCGCGAGACGTCCAAGTTGTGTTCCCCACGGCGGCTACCCGGTCGATCCCGCCCGGTGGCCTAGGCTTTTCCCCACTCTGCCTGTCCTGGCCGCGGGGCCGACAGGCTGTCTGCCCGGGTAGACCCCGCTCTCCGAGCGGCCGGGCCCCAACCTTCAAGAGGTGTACGAAGCCACCTCGGGGTGGAGCCCTTCCACCCCTGGCCGTCCGAGGCCCGTGCGCCTCGGGCGGCCCCCCTTCCCGAGAGAGGGAGAGAGACGGAGGACGGTGGTCCGCGACGGCGCGAGGCGTCCGAGTTGTGTTCCCCACGGCGGCTACCCGGTCGATCCCGCCCGCCGGTAGCCTAGGCTTTCCCCCACTCTGCCTGTCCAGGCCGCGGGGCCGATAGGCTGTCTGCCCGGGTAGACCCCGTTCTCACTGAGCGGCCGGGCCCCAACGTTCAAGAGGTGTACGAAGCCACCTCGGGGTGGAGCCCTTCCACCCCTGGCCGTCCGAGGCCCGTGCGCCTCGGGCGGCCTCCCTTCCGAGAGAGGGAGAGAGACGGAGGACGGTGGTCCGCGACGGCGCGAGGCGTCCAACTTGTGTTCCCCCACGGCGGCTTCCCGGTCGATCCCGCCCGCCGGTAGCCTAGGCTTTTCCCCGCTCCGCCTGTCCAGGCCGCGGGGCCGACAGGCTGTCTGCCCGGGTAGACCCCGCTCTCCGAGCGGCCGGGCGCCACGTTCAAGAGGTGTACGAAGCCACCTTTGGGGGGGCTGCGGTGCCCCCCGCCCCGAGAGTGCCTCCCAGGCCGAGGGAGCCCGGCGGTCGAGTGTCGTAGGAAAGCGCGTGCCACGGCTGTGTCGGTCACAGGGGCCAGAGGTAGTTTGGGCAACGGCTTAGATCCGTATGAAGCTCATCCTTTCCGGCCTGTTCTGGCGGCGGCTAGGCGCGCGCGCGCGAATGGCACGACGCCCCTGGTTCCAGCGAGGCGACGGCGCCCCGCACCCCACTCTCTGGGCCGAGCAGAGCCCCCGAGCGCAAGGTTCCCCGCTCCGCCTGTCCAGGCCGCGGGGCCAGCAGGCTGTCTGCCCGGGTAGACCCCGCTCTCCGAGCGGCCGGGCCCCAACGTTCAAGAGGTGTACGAAGCCACCTTGAGGTGGAGCCCTTCCACCCCTGGCCGTCCGAGGCCCGCCGGTAGCCTTGGCTTGTCCCCACTCCGCCTGTCCAGGCCGCGGGGCCGACAGGCTGTCTGCCCGGGTAGACCCCGCTCTCCGAGCGGCCGGGCCCCAACGTTCAAGAGGTGTACGAAGCCACCTTGGGGGGCTGCGGTGCCCCCCGCCCCGAGAGTGCCTCCCAGGCCGAGGGGAGCCAGGTGGTCGAGTGTCGTAGGAAAGCGCGTGCCACGGCTGTGTCGGTCACACGGGCCAGAGTTAGCTTGGGCAACGGCTTAGATCCGTATGCAGCTCAACCTTTCCGGCCTGTTCTGGCGGCGGCTAGGCGCGCGCGAACGTCACGACGCCCCTGGCTCCAGCGAGGCGACGGCGCCCCGCACCCCGCTCTCTGGGCCGAGCAGAGCCCCCGAGCGCAAGAGTCCCCGCTCCGCCTGTCCAGGCCGCGGGGCCGACGGGCTGTCTGCCCGGGTAGACCCCGCTCTCCGAGCGGCCGGGCCCCAACGTTCAAGAGGTGTACGAAGCCACCTCGGGGGGCTGCGGTGCCCCCCGCCCCGAGAGTGCCTCCCAGGCCGAGGGGAGCCAGGCGGTCGAGTGTCGTAGGAAAGCGCGTGCGCGGCTGTGTCGGTCACACGAGCCAGAGTTAGTTTGGGCAACGGCTTAGATCCGTATGCAGCTCAACCTTTCCGGCCTGTCCTGGCGGCGGCTAGGCGCGTGCGAACGTCACAACGCCCCTGGTTCCAGCGAGG
>NW_027101811.1:32500-60000 GCF_035609145.1 Eleutherodactylus coqui
GCGGCTGCGGAGGGCCCCCTGAGTGCACCTACCAGCGGTGGCTCAAGACATTGCCTGAGCATACGATGTGCCCGGGCAGGACACCCAGGAGGCGGGGAGCAGCCCCCGCTGAAGCCCACGGCAGTTGGCAGAGACGAGTCTTTGAAAAAAAATGACAAAGTCCAAACGCTCCAGGCGCTGGCCAGGGGTGCGGACCGGGCTGGCCGGGCCGGCGGGAGCTGCAGCTGCTGGGGCTGAGCCGAGTGTCGATGCATGTCGTGAGAAC
Source organism: Eleutherodactylus coqui (assembly GCF_035609145.1). Lineage (NCBI taxonomy): Eukaryota > Metazoa > Chordata > Amphibia > Anura > Eleutherodactylidae > Eleutherodactylus > Eleutherodactylus coqui. The sequence continues at coordinate 32,766 of NW_027101811.1, forward strand.
CGGGAAGGGGACAAACCGGTGGCTCGAGGCCGAGCTGGAGTTCCAGGAGGTCGGCCTGACTCTGGAGGTTTTCCCCTTAGCATTTTACCATAGGCCAAAACGGGGGAAGTCAAAAAAGCACCCCCGGCAGATGTATGCAGAAGGGGCTGGGGGGTGACGGAGAGCGGGCTGTTGGCAGCTGTGTGGTGGCTGCTGGCAGCCGTGTGCTGGCTGCAGGGGTGGGCCTGGGCGGCTGCCGAGGGCCCCCGTAGTGCACCTACCAGTAGGGGGCTCGAGACCCAGGCTGAGCCTCCGATGTGCCCGGGCAGGACACCCAGGAGGCGGGGAGCAGCCCCCGCTGAAGTCCATGGCAGTTGGCAGAGGCGAGTCTTGGAGAAAAAACGACAAAGTCCAAACGCTCCAGGCGTGCCGGCCAGGGGTGCGGACCCGGGTGGCCGGGCCGGCGGGAGCTGCGGCTGCCGGGGCTGAGCCGAGTATTAGTGCATGTCCTGAGAACCGGGAAGGGGACAAACCGGTGGCTCCAGGCCGGGTTGGAGTTCCATGAGGTCGGCCTGACTCTGGAGGTTTTCCCCTTAGCATTTCCCCATAGGCCAAAAGGGGGGAAGTCAAAAAAGCACCCCCAGCAGATGTATGCAGAGTTGGGCTGGGGGGTGACGGAGAGCGGGCTGTTGGCAGCTGTGTGGTGGCTGCTGGCAGCCGTGTGCTGGCTGCAGGGGTGGGCCTGGGCGGCTGCGGAGGGCCCCTTCAGAGTGCACCTACCAGTAGGGGCTCAAGACCCAGGCTGAGCCTCCGATGTGCCCGGGCTGAACACCCAGGAGGCGGGCAGCAGCCCCCGCTGAAGCCCACGGCAGTTGGCAGAGATGGGTCTTTGAGAAAAAATGACAAAGTCCAAACGCTCCAGGCGCTGGCCAGGGGTGCGGACCGGGCTGGCCGGGGCCGGCGGGAGCTGCGGCTGCCGGGGCTGAGCCGAGTGCCTATGCATGTCCTGAGAACCGGGAAGGGGACAAACCGGTGGCTCGAGGCCGGGCTGGAGTTCCAGGAGGTCGGCCTGACTCTGGAGGTTTTCCCCTTAGCATTTCCCCATAGGCCAAAAGGGGGGAAGTCAAAAAAGCACCCCCAGCAGATGTATGCAGAAGGGGCTGGGGGGTGACGGAGAGCGGGCTGTTGGCAGCTGCGTGGTGGCTGCTGGCAGCCGTGTGCTGGCTGCAGGGGTGGGCCTGGGCGGCTGCGGAGGGCCCCCTGAGTGCACCTGCCAGCGGTGGTTGAAGACATTGCCTGAGCCTCCGATGTGCCCGGGCAGGACACCCGGGAGGCGGGGAACAGCCCCCGCTGAAGTCCATGGCATGTGCCAGAATCGAGTCTTGGAGAAAAAATGACAAAGTCCAAACGCTCCAGGCGCCGGCCAGGGCGGTTGACCCCGGCTGGCCGGGCCGGCGGGGGCTGCGGCTGCCGGGGCTGAGCCGAGTGTCGATGCATGTCGTGAGAACCGGGAAGGGGACAAACCGGTGGCTCGAGGCCGGGTTGGAGTTCCAGGAGGTCGGCCTGACTCTGGAGGTTTTCCCCTTGGCATTTCCCCATAGGCCAAAAGGGGGGAAGTCAAAAAAGCACCCCCAGCAGATGTATGCAGGAGGGGCTGGGGGGTGACGGAGAGCGGGCTGTTGGCAGCTGTGTGGTGGCTGCTGGCAGCCGTGTGCTGGCTGCAGGGGTGGGCCTGGGCGGCTGCCGAGGGCCCCCAAAGCGCACCTACCAGCAGTAGCTCAAGACCCAGGCTGACCCTCCGATGTGCCCGGGCAGGACACCCAGGAGGCGGGGAGCAGCCCCCGCTGAAGCCCACGGCAGTTGGCAGAGACGGGTCTTTGAGAAAAAACGACAAAGTCCAAACGCTCCAGGCGCTGGCCAGGGGTGTGCGGACCGGGCTGGCCGGGCCGGCGGGGGCTGCGGCGGCCGGTGCTTAGCCGAGTGTCAGTGCATGTCCTGAGAACCGGGAAGGGGACAAACCGGTGGCTCCAGCCCGGGTTGGAGTTCCATGAGGTCGGCCTGACTCTGGAGGTTTTCCCCTTGGCATTTTCCCATTGGCCAAAAGGGGGGAAGTCAAAAAAGCACCCCCGCCAGATGTATGCAGATGGGCTGGGGGGTGACGGAGAGCGGGCTGTTGGCAGCTGTGTGGTGGCTGCTGGCAGCCGTGTGCTGGCTGCAGGGGTGGGCCTGGGCGGCTGCGGAGGGCCCCCTGAGTGCAGCTACCAGCGGTGGCTCAAGACATTGCCTGAGCCTCCGATGTGCCCGGGCAGGACACCCAGGAGGCGGGGAGCAGCCCCCGCTGAGGTCCATGGCATGTGCCAGAGGTGAGTCTTGGAGAAAAAAAACGACAAAGTCCAAACGCTCCAGGCGCCGGGCAGGGTGGCGGACCCGGCTGGCCGGGCTGGCGGGGGCTGCGGCGGCCGGGGCTGAGCCGAGTGTCGATGCATGTCCTGAGAACCGGGAAGGGGACAAACCGGTGGCTCCAGGCCGGGTTGGAGTTCCATGAGGTCGGCCTGACTCTGGAGGTTTCCCCCCTGGCTTTTCCCCATAGGCCAAAAGGGGGGAAGTCAAAAAAGCACCCCCAGCAGATGTATGCAGAGGGGCTGGTGGGTGATGGATAGTGGGCTGTTGGCAGCTGTGTGGTGGCTGCTGGCAGCCGTGTGCTGGCTGCAGGGGTGGGCCTGGGCGGCTGCGGAGGGCCCCCGTAGTGCACCTACCAGTAGGGGGCTCGAGACCCAGGCTGAGCCTCCGATGTGCCCGGGCAGGACACCCAGGAGGCGGGGAGCAGCCCCCGCTGAAGCCCACGGCAGTTGGCAGAGATGGGTCTTGGAGAAAAAACGACAAAGTCCAAACGCTCCAGGCGTGCCGGCCAGGGGTGCGGACCCGGGTGGCCGGGCCGGCGGGAGCTGCGGCGGCCGGGGCTGAGCCGAGGGTCGATGCAGGTCCTGAGAACCGTGAAGGGGACAGACCGGTGGCTCCAGACCGGGTTGGAGTTCCAGGAGGTCGGCCTGACTCTGGAGGTTTTCCCCTTAGCTTTTCCCCATAGGCCAAAAGGGGGGAAGTCAAAAAAGCACCCCCGGCAGATGTATGCAGAGTTGGGCTGGTGGGTGACGGAGAGCGGGCTGTTGGCAGCTGTGTGGTGGCTGCTGGCAGCCGTGTGCTGGCTGCAGGGGTGGGCCTGGGCGGCTGCGGAGGGCCCCCGGAGTGCACCTACCAGTAGGGGCTGAAGACCCAGGCTGAGCCTCCGATGTGCCCGGGCAGGACACTCAGGAGGCGGGGGGCAGCCCCCGCTGAAGTCCTTGGCAGTTGGCAGAGACGAGCCTTGGAGAAAAAATGACAAAGTCCAAACGCTCCAGGCGTGCCGGCCAGGGGTGCGGACCCGGCCGGGCCGGCGAGAGCTGCGGCGGCCGGGGCAGAGCCGCGCGTCGATGCAGGTGGTGAGAACCGGTATGAGGGTAATCCTGGTCGCTCCGGGCCGAGCCAGGGTTCCAGGAGGGCGGAAGGAGCGGGCCCGTTTCCCCTGATAGCGCCGACGACGGTAAAATAAGGCCTCGCAAAACGTCAGCACGAACACCTTGTCGGGGTATAAGGGAACGAGCGGTGTGCGGTCTTTGACAAAGTGACAGTATTTCTCCAAAAAAAGCACCCCCGGCAGATGCGTGCAGACGGGGCTGGCTGGTGACGGAGAGCGGCGGGCTGTTGGCAGCAGTGTGCTGGCTGCAAGGGGTGGCCCGGGGCGGCTGCGGAGGGCCCCCAAAGTGCACCTGCCAGCGGTGGCTCAAGACCCTGGCTGAGCCTCCGATGTCCCCGGGCAGGACCCCAGCAGGCCGGGCACGGACCGCAGCTTGCCCCCTTTGCCGTCCGATGAAGCTCGCACGGTCAGAAAAAGTTTCAAAGTCCCAACGGGGGAGAGAGTGTTGACGGCGAGGGGGCGCTGGCTGCTCCAGGGGCCGGGAGGGAGGCCCTGGAGGTCGGCCTGGGGGTGAGTGGAGCGGCCCCCGTGTGTCCCTGAGCGTCCCCCGGTCTTTGGTCGAGAGGGGGTCTCAGCCGCTAATGTGCCCGCCCGGGTACCTAGGCAGGCCGGCCTGGGGCGAGTGGAGCAGCCCCCGTGTGTCCCTGAGCGTCCCCCGGTCTTTGGTCGAGAGGGGGTCTCAGCCGCTAGTGTGCCCGCCCGGGTACCTAGGGAGGCCGGCCTGGGGCGAGTGGAGCAGCCCCCGTGTGTCCCTGAGTGTCCCCTGGCGTTTGCTGAAGAGGGGGTCTCAGCCGCTAATGTGCCCGCCTGGGTACCTAGGGAGGCCGGCCTGGGGCGAGTGGAGCAGCCCCCGTGTGTCCCCGAGCGCCCCCCGGTCTCTGGTGGAGAGGGGGTCTCAGCCGCTAATGTGCCCGCCTCAGGGAGTCCGGCCTGGGGCGAGTGGAGCAGCCCCCGTGTGTCCCCGAGTGCCCCCCCGGTCTTTGGTGGAGAGGGGGTCTCAGCCGCTAATGTGCCCGCCTCAGGGAGTCCGGCCTGGGGCGAGTGGAGCAGCCCCCGTGTGTCCCTGAGCGTCCCCCGGTCTTTGGTGGAGAGGGGGTCTCAGCCGCTAATGTGCCCGCCTCAGGGAGGCCGGCCTGGGGCGAGTGGAGCAGCCCCCGTGTGTCCCTGAGCGTCCCCCGGTCTCTGGTGGAGAGGGGGCCTCAGCCGCTAATGTGCCCGCCTCAGGGAGGCCGGCCTGGGGCGAGTGGAGCAGCCCCCGTGTGTCCCTGTGTGTCCCCCGGTCTTTGGTGGAGAGGGGGCCTCAGCCGCTAATGTGCCCGCCTCAGGGAGGCCGGCCTGGGGCGAGTGGAGCAGCCCCCGTGTGTCCCTGAGCGTCCCCCGGTCTTTGGTCGAGAGGGGGTCTCAGCCGCTAATGTGCCCGCCTCAGGGAGGCCGGCCTGGGGCGAGTGGAGCAGCCCCCGTGTGTCCCTGAGCGTCCCCCGGTCTTTGGTGGAGAGGGGGCCTCAGCCGCTAATGTGCCCGCCTCAGGGAGGCCGGCCTGGGGCGAGTGGAGCAGCCCCCGTGTGTCCCTGAGCGTCCCCCGGTCTTTGGTCGAGAGGGGGTCTCAGCCGCTAATGTGCCCGCCTCAGGGAGGCCGGCCTGGGGCGAGTGGAGCAGCCCCCGCGTGTCCCTGAGTGTCCCCTGACGTTTGCTGAAGAGGGGGTCTCAGCCGCTAATGTGCCCGCCTCAGGGAGGCCGGCCTGGTGCGAGTGGAGCAGCCCCCGTGTGTCCCTGAGCGCCCCCCGGTCTTTGGTGGAGAGGGGGTCTCAGCCGCTAATGTGCCCGCCCGGGTACCTAGGGAGGCCGGCCTGGGGCGAGTGGAGCAGCCCCCGTGTGTCCCTGAGTGTCCCCCGGTCTTTGGTGGAGAGGGGGTCTCAGCCGCTAATGTGCCCGCCTCAGGGAGTCCGGCCTGGGGCGAGTGGAGCAGCCCCCGTGTATCCCCGAGTGCCCCCCGGTCTTTGGTGGAGAGGGGGTCTCAGCCGCTAATGTGCCCGCCTCAGGGAGTCCGGCCTGGGGCGAGTGGAGCAGCCCCCGTGTGTCCCTGAGCGTCCCCCGGTCATTGGTGGAGAGGGGGTCTCAGCTGCTAATGTGCCCGCCTCAGGGAGGCCGGCCTGGGGCGAGTGGAGCAGCCCCCGTGTGTCCCCGAGCGCCCCCCGGTCTCTGGTGGAGAGGGGGTCTCAGCCGCTAATGTGCCCGCCTCAGGGAGTCCGGCCTGGGGCGAGTGGAGCAGCCCCCGTGTGTCCCCGAGCGCCCCCCGGTCTCTGGTGGAGAGGGGGTCTCAGCCGCTAATGTGCCCGCCTGGGTACCCAGGGAGGCCGGCCTGGGGCGAGTGGAGCAGCCCCCGTGTGTCCCTGAGCGTCCCCCGGTCATTGGTGGAGAGGGGGTCTCAGCTGCTAATGTGCCCGCCTCAGGGAGGCCGGCCTGGGGCGAGTGGAGCAGCCCCCGTGTGTCCCCGAGCGCCCCCCGGTCTCTGGTGGAGAGGGGGTCTCAGCCGCTAATGTGCCCGCCTCAGGGAGTCCGGCCTGGGGCGAGTGGAGCAGCCCCCGTGTGTCCCCGAGCGCCCCCCGGTCTCTGGTGGAGAGGGGGTCTCAGCCGCTAATGTGCCCGCCTCAGGGAGTCCGGCCTGGGGCGAGTGGAGCAGCCCCCGTGTGTCCCCGAGCGCCCCCCGGTCTCTGGTGGAGAGGGGGTCTCAGCCGCTAATGTGCCCGCCCGGGTACCCAGGGAGGCCGGCCTGGGGCGAGTGGAGCAGCCCCCGTGCGTCCCTGAGCGCCCCCCTGGCGTTTGCTCAAGAGGGGGTCCCAGCCGCCAATATGGCCGCCCGGGTACCCGCGGGGGCCGCCCTGGGGCGAGTGGAGCAGCCCCCGTGTGCCCCTGAGCGCCCCCTGGCGTTCGCTGAAGAGGGGGTCTCAGCCGCCAATATGGCCGCCCGGGTGCCCGGGGGAGCGGCCTGGGGTGGCCCTGTGCAGCCTCCGGGCGCCCCTGAGTGTTTTCCAGTATCTGGCCGAGACACCCCCTGACCCTCCGACTGTGTCCGTTTGGAGCGCCTGGTGCCTGGGCACCCCCTGAGTGTTTTTCAGTATCTGGCCGAGACACCCCCTGACCCTCCGACTGTGTCCGTTTTTAGTGCCTGGTGCCTGGGCACAGACCGCGGCAGCTCCCGCTGGCCGCATTGACAGAGTGCTGAAAAAATGACAAAGTCCGAAAATGCCTGAGAACCGGGAAGGGGACAAACCGGCGGCTCCAGGCCGAGCCGGAGTTCCAGGAGGTCGGCATGATTTTGCCGGTTTCCCCATAGGAGGTGCCAAGTTGCCAAAATGGGGGAACTCAAAAAAGCACCCCCGCCAGATGTATGTAGGGGGGCTGGATGGTCGATGGGGAGTGGGTGCCTGGCAGCAGGGGCCACCCCGCGCAGGTGCCCCGGGGGGCCCGCGGGGGGCCCCCGAAGACACCCCCCCCAGCACTCGCTGAAAACCCCGTCCGAGCCGCCCGCGCTGCCCGGAGGGAGTCCCGGGAGGCCGGGCACGGCCCGCAGGTCTCTCCCTCTGCCCCCCGGTGAGGTTTGCACGGGGGGGAAAAGTTTCAAAGTCCCGACGGGGGGCGAGAGACAGTGCGGCGAGGGGTGGCGGGCTGCTCCGCGGACCCGGGGGAAGCCCGGGGAGGGCGGCCTGAGGGCGCGGAGGGCCCCCTGAGAGTGCCTACGGGTAGTAGGTGAGAAACCCTGCCTGTACCTCCCACGGGGCCCGGGCAGGGACCCCGGGAGGCCGGGCAGAGCCCGCAGGTCGCCCCCTTCCCGTCCGATGAAGCTCGCACGGTCAGAAAAGTTTCAAAGTCCCAACGGGGGGAGAGTGTTGACGGCGAGGGGGGTGCAGGCTGCTCCAGGGTCCGGGGGCAGCCCCTGGAGGTCGGCCTGGGGGTGTGGAGGGGCCCCCCTGAGAGCACCCAACAGTAGTTGCTCAAGACCCTGCCTGAGCCTCCGATGTGCCCGGGCATGAACCCCAGGAGGCGGGGAACAGCCGTGGCAGCCCCTGCTGAAGTCCTTGGCAGTTGGCAGAGGCGAGTCTTGGGGAAAAAAACGACAAAGTCCAAACGCTCCAGGCGCCGGCCAGGGGGGCGGACGTGGCTGGCCTGGCCGGCGGGTGCTGCGGCTGCCGGGGCTGAGCCGAGTGTCGATGCATCTCCTGAGAACCGGGAAGGGGACAAACCGGTGGCTCCAGTCCGAGCTGGAGTTCCAGAAGGTCGGCCTGACTCTGGAGGTTTTCCCCCTGGCTTTTCCCCATAGGCCAAAAGGGGGGAAGTCAAAAAAGCACCCCCGGCAGATGTATGCAGAAGGGGCTGGGGGGTGACGGAGAGCGGGCTGTTGGCAGCTGCGTGGTGGCTGCAGGGGTGGGCCTGGGCGGCTGCGGTGGGCCCCCTGAGTGCACCTGCCCGTGGTGGCTGAAAACCCAGGCTGAGCCTCCGATGTGCCCGGGCAGGACCCCAGGAGGCCGGGCACAGAACGCCGGTTGCCCCCCATTGCCGTTTGACGAAGCTTGCACGGTCAGAAAAGTTTCAAAGTCCCAACGGGGAGAGAGTGTTGACGGCGAGGGGGTGCTGGCAGCTCCAGCGGCCGGGGGCAACCGCTGGAGGCTGGGCCCGGACTGCGGCAGCCCCCCTTGCAGTCGAACAAAGTTTGAGGAGACGAGTCATGAAAATGACAAAGTCCAAACGCTCCAGGCGTGCCGTCCAGGGGGGCGGACCCAGCTGGTCGGACCGGCGGGAGCTGCGGCGGCCGGGGAAGAGCCGAGTGTCAATGCAGGTCACGAGAACCGGTATGAGGGTAAACCTGGCCGCTCCGGGCCGAGGCACGGTTCCAGGAGGGCGGAAGGAGCGGGCCCGCTTCCCCTGATAGCGCCGACGGCGGTAAAATAAGGCCTCGCAAAACGTCAGCACGAACACCTTGTCGGGGTATAAGGGAACGAGCGGTGTGCGGTCTTTGACAAAGTGACAGTGTTTCTCAAAAAAGCACCCCCGGCAGATGTGTGCAGACGGGGCTGGCTGGTGTGGGAGAGCGGCGGGCTGTTGGCAGCAGTGTGCTGGCTGCAGGGGTGGCCCGGGGCGGCTGCGGAGGGCCCCCAAAGCGCACCTACCAGTGGTGGCTGAAAACCCCCGCTGAGCCTCCGATGTCCCCGGGCAGGACCCCAGGAGGCCGGGCAGAGCCCGCCGCTTGCCCCCTTGCCGTTTGACGAAGCTTGCACGGTCAGAAAAGTTTCAAAGTCCCCACGGGGGGAGAGTGTTGACGGCGAGGAGGTGCTGGCTGCTCCAGGGGCCGGGGGCAACCCCTGGAGGCTGGGCACGGACTGCGGCAGCCCCCCTTGCAGTCGAACAAAGTTTGAGGAGACAAGTCATGAAAATGACAAAGTCCAAACGCTCCAGGCGCCGGCCTGGGGTGCGGACCCGGCTGGCCGGGGCCGGCGGGAGCTGCGGCGGCCGGGGCTGAGCCGAGTGTCAATGCAGGTCCTGAGAACCGGGAAGGGGACAAACCGGTGGCTCCAGGCCGGGTTGGAGTTCCAGGAGGTCGGCAGGACTCTGGAGGTTTTCCCCTTGGCATTGTCCCATTGGCCACAATGGGGGAAGTCAAAAAAGCACCCCCAGCAGATGTATGCAGAGGGGCTGGCGGGTGACGGAGAGCGGGCAGTTGGCAGCTGTGTGGTGGCTGCAGGAGGTGGGCCTGGGCGGCTGCGGAGGGCCCCCAAAGTGCACCTACCAGAAGGGGCCCAAGACCCAGGCTGAGCCTCCGATGTGCCCGGGCAGGACACCCAGGAGGCGGGGAGCAGCCCCCGCTGAGGTCCATGGCATGTGCCAGAGGCGAGTCTTGGAGAAAAAACGACAAAGTCCAAACGCTCCAGGCGCCGGGCAGGGTGGCGGACCCGGCTGGCCGGGCCGGCGGGGGCTGCGGCTGCCGGGGCTGAGCCGAGTGTCAATGCAGGTCCTGAGAACCGGGAAGGGGACAAACCGGCGGCTCCAGGCCGAGCTCGAGTTCCAGAAGGTCGGCCTGACTCTGGAGGTTTTCCCCCTGGCTTTTCCCCATAGGCCAAAATGGGGGAAGTCAAAAAAGCACCCCCAGCAGATGTATGCAGAGGGGCTGGGGGGTGATGGAGAGCGGGCTGTTGGCAGCCGTGTGCTGGCTGCAGGGGTGGACCTGGGCGGCTGCGGAGGGCCCCCTGAGTGCACCTGCCAGCGGTGGCTCAACACCCTGGCTGAGCCTCCGATGTCCCCGGGCAGGACCCCAGGAGGCCGGGCACAGACCGCAGCCTGCCCCCTTGCCTTTTGACGAAGCTTGCACGGTCAGAAAAAAGTTTCAAAGTCCCGACGGGGAGAGAGTGTTGAGGGCGAGGGGGTGCCGGCTGCTCCAGGGGCCGGGGGCAACCCCTGGAGGCTGGGCACGGACCGCGGCACACCCCCTTGCGGTCGAACAAAGTTTGAGGAGACAAGTCATGAAAATGACAAAGTCCAAACGCTCCAGGCGAGCCGGCCAGGGGTGCGGACCCGGCTGGCCGGGCCGGCGGGAGCTGCGGCTGCCAGGGTTGAGCCGAGTGTCAATGCATGTCCTGAGAACCGGGAAGGGGACAAACCGGTGGCTCCAGGCCGGGTTGGAGTTCCAGGAGGTCGGCCTGACTCTGGAGGTTTTCCCCCCGGCCTTTCCCCTTAGGCCAAAATGGGGGAAGTCAAAAAAGCACCCCCGGCAGATGTGTGCAATGGGCTGGGGGGTGATGGAGAGCGGGCTGTTGGCAGCTGTGTGGCGGCTGCAGGGGTGGGCCTGGGCGGCTGCGGAGGGCCCCCAAAGTGCACCTACAAGTAGGGGCCCAAGACCCAGGCTGAGCCTCCGAAGTTCCCCGGGCAGGACACCCAGGAGGCGGGGAGCAGCCCCCGCTGAAGTCCACGGCATGTGCCAGAGGCGAGTCTTGGAGAAAAAAATGACAAAGTCCAAACGCTCCAGGCGTGCCGGCCAGGGGGGCGGACCTGGCTGGCCGGGCCGGCGGGAGCTGCGGCTGCCGGGGTTGAGCCGAGTGTCGATGCAGGTCCTGAGAACCGGGAAGGGGACAAACCGGTGGCTCCAGGCCGGGTTGGAGTTCCAGGAGGTCGGCAGGACTCTGGAGGTTTTCCCCTTGGCATTGTCCCATTGGCCACAATGGGGGAAGTCAAAAAAGCACCCCCAGCAGATGTATGCAGAGGGGCTGGGGGGTGATGGAGAGCGGGCTGTTGGCAGCCGTGTGCTGGCTGCAGGGGTGGGCATGGGCGGCTGCGGAGGGCCCCCTGAGTGCACCTGCCAGCGGTGGCTCAACACCCTGGCTGAGCCTCCGATGTGCCCCGGCAGGACCCCAGGAGGCCGGGCACAGAACGCCGGCTGCCCCCCCTTGCCGTTTGACGAAGCTTGCGCGGTCAGAAAAGTTTCAAAGTCCCAACGGGGAGAGAGCGTTGACGGCGAGGGGGTGCTGGCTGCTCCAGGGGCCGGGGACAACCCCTGGAGGCTGGGCACGGACTGCGGCAGCCCCCCTTGCAGTCGGACAAAGTTTGAGGAGACGAGTCATGAAAATGACAAAGTCCAAACGCTCCAGGCGCCGGCCAGGGGGGCGGACCCGGCTGGCTGGGCCGGCGGGGGCTGCGGCTGCCGGGGCTGAGCCGAGTGTCAATGCATGTCCTGAGAACCGGGAAGGGGACAAACCAGTAGCTCCAGGCCGAGCTGGAGTTCCAGGAGGTCGGCCTGACTCTGGAGGTTTTCCCCCTGGCTTTTCCCCATAGGCCAAAACGGGGGAAGTCAAAAAAGCACCCCCAGCAGATGTATGCAGAGGGTCTGGCGGGTCATGGGGAGCGGGCTGTTTGGCAGCAGTGTGCTGGCTGCAGAGGTGTGCATGGGCGTCTGCGGAGGGCCCCCTGAGTGCACCTACCAGTGGTGGCTCAAGACCCAGGCTGAGCCTCCGATGTGCCCGGGCAGGACCCCAGGAGGCCGGGCACAGAACGCCGGCTGCCCCCTTGCCGTTTGACGAAGCTTGCACGGTCAGAAAAAAGTTTCAAAGTCCCAACGGGGGGAGAGCGTTGACGGCGAGGGGGCGCTGGCTGCTCCAGGGGCCGGGAGGGAGGCCCTGGAGGTGGGCCTGGGGGTGTGGAGGGGCCCCCTAGGAGCACCCAACAGTAGTCGGTCAAGACCCTGCCCGCGCCTCTGGCGTTGCAGGGCAGGACACCCTGGAGGCTGGGCACGGACCGCCGGTCGCCCCCCATTGTAGTCCAACAAAGTTCGAAGAGACGAATCACGGAAATCACAAGTCCAAAAATCCCTGAGAACCGGGAAGGGGACAGACCGGTGGCTCCAGGCCGGGCTTGAGTTCCATGAGGTCGGCCTGACTCTGGAGGTTTTCCCCTTGGCATTTTCCCATTGGCCAAAATGGGGGAAGTCAAAAAAGCACCCCCGGCAGATGTATGCAGAGGGGCCTGGGGGGGTGACGGGGAGCGGGCTGTTGGCAGCAGTGTGCTGGCTGCAGAGGTGGCCCTGGGCGGCTGCAGAGGGCCCCCTGAGTGCACCTACCAGCAGTTGCTCTTGACCCTGCCTGAGCCTCCGGTGTTGCAGGGCAGGACACCCATTGGCGGGGAACAGCAGGTGGCAGCCCCTGCTGAAGTCGTTGGCAGAGATGAGTCTTTGAAAAAACGACAAAGTCCAAACGCTCCAGGCGTGCCGGCCAGGGTGGCGGACCCGGCTGGCTGGGCCGGTGGGAGCTGCGGCTGCCGGGGCTGAGCCGAGTGTCGATGTATGTCACGAGAACCGGTATGAGGGTGATCCTGGTCGCTCCGGGCCGAGGCACGGTTCCAGGAGGGCGGAAGGAGCGGGCCCGTTTCCCCTGATAGCGCCGACGGCGGTAAATTAAGGCCTCGCAAAACGTCAGGACGAACACCTTTTTTGCATATAAGGGAACGAGCGGTGTGCGGTCCTTGACAAAGTGACTATTTCTCAATGTGCTGAGGAGTGGGGACCGCTCAAAGTCAAAGCACCGCGGCCGCCCCTCTGCCACCTCCCTGGGAGCAGAGTCATCGAGCGCGAGTGTCCCCACTCCGCCTGTCCAGGCCGTGGGGCCGACAGGCCGGCTGGCTGCCCGGGCAGACCCCGCTCTCCGAGCGGCCGGGCCCCAACGTTCGAGAGGTGTAGGAAGCCACCTTGGGGGGCTGCGGAGGCCCCCCTGACACCGCCTCCAAGCCCTTGCTGAGAGCCCTGTCCTAGCTGCCTGCGCGGGCAGGCGGGACCCCCCCCTAGTAGGCCGTGCACAGCCCGCGGCAGCCACTGCTGAAGCCCACGGCAGTTGGCAGAGATGGGTCTTTGAATAAAATGACAAAGTCCAAACGCTCCAGGCGCCGGCCAGGGGGGAGGACCCGGCTGGCCGGGCCGGCGGGAGCTGCGGCGGCTGGTGAAGAGCCGAGTGTCAAGGCATGTCCTGAGAACCGGGAAGGGGGCAAACCAGTAGCTCCAGGCCGGGCTAGGGTTCCAGGAGGTCGGCCTGACTGTGGAGGTTTTCCCCCTGGCTTTTCCCCATAGGCCAAAACGGGGGAAGTCAAAAAAGCACCCCCGGCAGATGTATGCAGAGGGGCTGGCGGGTGATGGGGAGCGGGCTGTTGGCAGCAGTGTGCTGGCTGCAGAGGTGTGCCTGGGCGGCTGCGGAGGGCCCCCTGAGTGCACCTGCCAGCAGTGGCTCAACACCCTGGCTGAGCCTCCGATGTCCCCGGGCAGGACCCCAGGAGGCCGGGCAGAGCCCGCCGCTTGCCCCCTTGCCGTTTGACGAAGCTTGCATGGTCAGAAAAGTTTCAAAGTCCCAACGGTGAGAGAGCGTTGATGGCGAGGGGGTGCTGGCTGCCCCAGGGGCCGGGTGGGAGGCCCTGGGGGTGTGGAGGTGCCCCCTGAGAGCACCCAACAGAAGTTGCTCAAGACCCTGCCTGAGCCTCCGGTGTTGCAGGGAAGGACACCCAGGGGGCGGGGAACAGCCGTGGCAGCCCCCCTTGCAGTTGAACAAAGTTTGAGGAGACAAGTCATGAAAATGACAAAGTCCAAACGCTCCAGGCACCGGGCAGGGTGGCGGACCCGGCTGGCCGGGCCGGCGGGGGCTGCGGCTGCCGGGGCTGAGCCGAGTGTCAATGCAGGTCCTGAGAACCGGGAAGGGGACAAACCGGCGGCTCCAGGCCGAGCTCGAGTTCCAGAAGGTCGGCCTGACTCTGGAGGTTTTCCCCCTGGCTTTTCCCCATAGGCCAAAATGGGGGAAGTCAAAAAAGCACCCCCAGCAGATGTATGCAGAGGGGCTGGGGGGTGATGGGGAGCGGGTGTTTGGCAGCAGTGTGCTGGCTGAAGAGGTGTGCATGGGCGTCTGCGGAGGGCCCCCTGAGTGCACCTGCCAGCGGTGGCTCAAAACCCTGGCTGAGCCTCCGATGTCCCCGGGCAGAACCCCAGGAGGCCGGGCACAGACCGCAGCCTGCCCCCTCGCCGTTTGACGAAGCTTGCACGGTCAGAAAAGTTTCAAAGTCCCAACGGGGAGAGAGTGTTGACGGCGAGGGGGTTACTGGCTGCTCCAGGGGCAACCCCTGGAGGCTGGGCACGGACTGCGGCAGCCCCCCTTGCAGTCGGACAAAGTTTGAGGAGACAAGTCATGAAAATGACAAAGTCCAAACGCTCCAGGCGTGCCGGCCAGGGGTGCGGACCCGGCTGGCCGGGCCGGCGGGGGCTGCGGCGGCTGGGGCTGAGCCGAGTGTCAATGCATGTCCTGAGAACCGGGAAGGGGACAGACCGGTGGCTCCAGTCCGGGTTGGAGTTCCAGGAGGTCGGCCTGACTCTGGAGGTTTTCCCCCTGGCTTTTCCCCATAGGCCAAAACGCGGGGAGGCAAAAAAGCACCCCCAGCAGATGTATGCAATGGGCTGGTGGGTGATGGAGAGCGGGCTGTTGGCAGCTGTGTGGTGGCTGCAGTGGTGGGCCTGGGCGGCTGCGGAGGGCCCCCAAAGTGCACCTACCAGTAGGGGCCCAAGACCCTGGCTGAGCCTCCGATGTGCCCGGGCAGGACACCCGGGAGGCGGGGAGCAGCCCCCGCTGAGGTCCATGGCATGTGCCAGAGGCGAGTCTTGGAGAAAAAACGACAAAGTCCAAACGCTCCAGGCGCCGGGCAGGGTGGCGGACCCGGGTGGCCGGGCCGGCGGGGGCTGCGGCTGCCGGGGCTGAGCCGAGTGTCAATGCATGTCCTGAGAACCGGGAAGGGGACAAACCGGTGGCTCCAGGCCGGGTTGGAGTTCCAGGGGATCGGCCTGACTCTGGAGGTTTTCCCCCTGGCTTTTCCCCATAGGCCAAAACGGGGGGAGCCAAAAAAGCACCCCCAGCAGATGTATGCAGAGGGGCTGGGGGGTGACAGAGAGCGGGCTGTTGGCAGCTGTCTGGTGGCTGCAGGGGTGGCCCTGGGCGGCTGAAGAGGGCCCCCTGAGTGCACCTACCAGCAGTAGCTCAAGACCCAGGCTGAGCCTCCGATGTCCCCGGGCAGGACCCCAGGAGGCCGGGTAGAGCCCGCAGGTCACCCCCTTGCCGTCCAATGAAGCTTGCACGGTCAGAAAAGTTTCAAAGTCCCAACGGGGAGAGAGTGTTGACGGCGAGGGGGTGCTGGCTGCTCCAGGGGCCGGGGGCAGCCCCTGGAGGTCGGCCTGGGGGTGTGGAGGGGCCCCCCTGAGAGCACCCAACAGTAGTTGCTCAAGACCCTGCCTGAGCCTCCGGTGTGCCCGGGCATGAACCCCAGGAGGCGGGGAACAGCCGTGGCAGCCCCTGCTGAAGTCCTTGGCAGTTGGCAGAGGCGAGTCTTGGGGGAAAAAATGACAAAGTCCAAACGCTCCAGGCGCCGGGCAGGGTGGCGGAACCGGCTGGCCGGGCCGGCGGGGGCCGCGGCTGCCGGGGCTGAGCCGAGTGTCGATGCAGGTCCTGAGAACCGGGAAGGGGACAAACCAGTAGCTCCAGGCCGGGTTGGAGTTCCACGAGGTCGGCATGACTCTGGAGGCTTTCCCCCTGGCATTTTCCCATTGGCCAAAATGGGGGAAGTCAAAAAAGCACCCCCAGCAGATGTATGCAGAGGGGCTGGGGGGTGACGGAGAGCGGGCTGTTGGCAGCTGTGTGGTGGCTGCAGGGGTGGCCCTGGGCGGCTGCAGAGGGCCCCCTGAGTGCACCTATCAGCCGTTGCTCAAGACCCCGCCTGAGCCTCCGGTGTTGCAGGTCAGGACACCCATTGGCGGGGAACAGCAGGTGGCAGCCCATGCTATAGTCGTTGGCAGAGATGAGTCTTGGAGAAAAAACGACAAAGTCCAAACGCTCCAGGCGTGCCGGCCAGGGCGGCGGACCCGGCTGGCTGGGCCGGCGGGAGCTGCGGCTGCCGGGGCTGAGCCGAGTGTCAATGCATGTCGTGAGAACCGGTATGAGGGTAATCCTGGTCGCTCCGGGCCGAGCCCCGGTTCCACGAAGGCGGAAGGAGCGGGCCTGTTTCCCCTGATAGCGCCGACGGCGGTAAAATAAGGCCTCGCAAAACGTCAGCACGAACACCTTGTCGGGGTATAAGGGAACGAGCGGTGTGCGGTCTTTGACAAAGTGACAGTATGTCTCAAAAAAAGCACCCCCCCGCAGATGTGTGCAGACGGGGCTGGCTGGCTGGTTGGTGATGGAGAGCGGCGGGCTGTTGGCAGCAGTTTGCTGGCTGCAGGGGTGGCCCGGGGCGGCTGCGGAGGGCCCCCCAAAGCGCACCTACCAGTAGGGGCTCAAGACCCAGGCTGAGCCTCCGATGTCCCCGGGCAGGACCCCAGCAGGCCGGGCACAGACCGCAGCCTGCCCCCTTGCCGTCCGATGAAGCTTGCACGGTCAGAAAAAGTTTCAAAGTCCCAACGGGGAGAGAGTGTTGACGGCGAGGGGGTGCTGGCTGCCCCAGGGGCCGGGAGGGAGGCCCTGGAGGTGGGCCTGGGGGTGTGGAGGGGCCCCCTGAGAGCACCCAACAGAAGTTGCTCAAGACCCTGCCTGAGCCTCCGGTGTTGCAGGGAAGGACACCCAGGGGGCGGGGAACAGCCGTGGCAGCCCCCCTTGCAGTCGAACAAAGTTTGAGGAGACAAGTCATGAAAATGACAAAGTCCAAACGCTCCAGGCGTGCCGGCCAGGGGGGCGGACCCGGCTGGCTGGGCCGAGGGGAGCTGCGGCGGCTGGGGAAGAGCCGAGTGTCGATGCATGTCCTGAGAACCGGGAAGGGGGCAAACCAGTAGCTCCAGGCCGGGCTAGGGTTCCAGGAGGTCGGCCTGACTCTGGAGGTTTTCCCCCTGGCTTTTCCCCATAGGCCGAAATGGGGGAAGTCAAAAAAGCACCCCCGGCAGATGTATGCAGAGCGGCTGGGGTGTGACGGGGAGCGGGCTGTTGGCAGCAGTGTGCTGGCTGCGGAGGTGTGCCTGGGCGTCTGCGGAGGGCCCCCTGAGTGCACCTGCCAGTAGTCACTCAACACCCAGCCTGAGCCTCCGAAGTGCCCGGGCAGGACCCCAGGAGGCCGGGCAGAGCCCGCCGCTTGCCCCCTTGCCGTTTGACGAAGCTTGCACGGTCAGAAAAGTTTCAAAGTCCCAACGGGGAGAGAGCGTTGACGGCGAGGGGGCGCTGGCTGCTCCAGGGGCCGGGAGGGAGGCCCTGGAGGTGGGCCTGGGGGTGTGGAGGGGCCCCCTGAGAGCACCAACCAGCAGTTGCTCAAGACCCTGCCTGAGCCTCCGGTGTGGCAGGGCAGGACACCCATTGGCGGGGAACAGCAGGTGGCAGCCCCAACTGAAGTCCTTGGCAGCTGGCAGAGATGAGTCTTTGAGAAAAAACGACAAAGTCCAAACGCTCCAGGCGTGCCGGCCAGGGGGGTGGACCCGGCTGGCTGGGCCGAGGGGAGCTGCGGCGGCTGGGGAAGAGCCGAGTGTCGATGCATGTCCTGAGAACCGGGAAGGGGGCAAACCAGTAGCTCCAGGCCGAGCTGGGGTTCCAGGAGGTCGGCCTGACTCTGGAGGTTTTCCCCCTGGCTTTTCCCCATAGGCCAACATGGGGGAAGTCAAAAAAGCACCCCCGGCAGATGTATGCAGAGGGGCTGGATGGTGACGGGGAGCGGGCTGTTGGCAGCAGTGTGCTGGCTGCAGAGGGCCCCCGAGGTGCACCTACCAGCAGTTGCTCAAGACCACGCCTGAGCCTCCGGTGTTGCAGGTCAGGACACCCATAGGCGGGGAACAGCAGGTGGCAGCCCCTGCTGAAGTCGTTGGCAGAGATGAGTCTTTGAGAAAAAAACGACAAAGTCCAAACGCTCCAGGCGCCGGTCCGGGGGGCGGACCCGGCTGGCCGGGCCGAGGGGAGCTGCGGCGGCTGGGGAAGAGCCGAGTGTCGATGCATGTCCTGAGAACCGGGAAGGGGGCAAACCAGTAGCTCCAGGCCGAGCTGGGGTTCCAGGAGGTCGGCATGACTCTGGAGTTTCCCCCCTTGGCTTTTCCCCATAGGCCAAAACGGGGGAAGTCAAAAAAGCACCCCCAGCAGATGTATGCAGATGGGCTGGCTGGTGATGGAGAGCGGGCTGTTGGCAGCCGTGTGCTGGCTGCAGAGGGCCCCCGAGGTGCTGCACCTACCAGTAGTTGCTCAAGACCCCGACTGACCCTCCGGTGTTGCAGGGCAGGACACCCAGGAGGCGGGGAACAGCCGTGGCAGCCCCTGCTGAATCCCACGGCAGTTGGCAGAGATGAGTCTTTGAGGAAAAATGACAAAGTGCAAACGCTCCAGGCGCCGGCCAGGGGGGCGTACCCGGCTGGCCGGGCCGGCGGGAGCTGCGGCTGCCGGGGCTGAGCCGAGTATCCATGCATGTCGTGAGAACCGGTATGAGGGTAAACCTGGTCGCTCGGGGCCGAGCCACGGTTCCGGGAAGGCGGAAGGAGCGGGCCTGTTTGCCCTGATAGCGCCGACGGCGGTAAATTAAGGCCTCGCAAAACGTCAGGACGAACACCTTTTTTGCATATAAGGGAACGAGCGGTGTGCGGTCTTTGACAAAGTGACTATTTCTCAATGTGCTGAGAAGGGAGTGGGGACCGCTCAAAGTCAAAGCACCGCGTCCGCCCCTCTGCCACCTCCCTGGGAGCAGAGTCATCGAGCGCGAGTGTCCCCACTCCGCCTGTCCAGGCCGCGGGGCCGACAGGCTGGCCGGCTGCCCGGGCAGACCCCGCTCTCCGAGCGGCCGGGCCCAACGTTCAAGAGGTGTACGAAGCCACCTTGGGGGGCTGCGGAGGCCCCCCTGAGAGGGCTGATAACCCCGTCCTAGCTGCCTGCGCGGGCAGGCGGGACCCCCAAGAGGCCGGGCACAGCCCGAGGCAGCCCCTGCTGAAGTCCACGGCAGTTGGCAGAGACGAGTCTTGGAGGAAAAATGACAAAGTCCAGACGCTCCAGGCGCTGGCCAGGGGTGCGGACCCGGCTGGCCGGGCCGGCGGGAGCTGCGGCTGCCGGGGCTGAACCGAGTGTCGGCGCATGTCGTGAGAACCGGTATGAGGGTAATCCTGGTCGCTCCAGGCCGAGGCACAGTTCCAGGAGGGCGGAAGGAGCGGGCCTGTTTCCCCTGATAGCCCCGACGGCGGTAAATTAAGGCCTCGCAAAACGTCAGGACGAACACCTTTTTTGCATATAAGGGAACGAGCGGTGTGCGGTCTTTGACAAAGTGACAGTATTTCTCAGAGTGCTGAGGAGTGGGGACCGCTGAAAGTCAAAGCACCGCGGCCGCCCCTCTGCCACCTCCCTGGGAGCAGAGTCATCGAGCGCGAGGGTCCCCACTCCGCCTGTGCAGGCCGCGGGGCCAACAGGCTGGCTGGCTGCCCGGGCAGACCCCGCTCTCCGAGCGGCCGGGCGCCACGTTCGAGAGGTGTACGAAGCCACCTTGGGGGGCTGCGGAGGCCCCCCTGAGAGCGCATCCAAGCCCCTGCTGAGAACCCTGTCCTAGCTGCCTGCGAGGGCAGGCGGGACCCCCCAGGAGGCCGTGCACAGCCCGCGGCAGCCACTGCCGAAGCCCAGGGCAGTTGGCAGAGATGAGTCTTTGAGAAAAAACGACAAAGTCCAAACGCTCCAAGCGCCGGCCAGGGGGGCGGACCCGGCTGGCCGGGCCGACGGGAGCTGCGGCGGCTGGGGAAGAGCCGAGTGTCGATGCATGTCCTGAGAACCGGAAAGGGGGCAAACCAGTAGCTCCAGGCCGGGCCGGAGTTCCAGGAGGTCGGCCTGACTCTGGAGGTTTTCCCCCTGGCTTTTCCCCATAGGCCAAAATGGGGGAAGTCAAAAAAGCACCCCCGGCAGATGTATGCAGAGGGGCTGGATGGTGACGGGGAGCGGGCTGTTGGCAGCAGTGTGCTGGCTGCAGAGGGCCCCCGAGGTGCACCTACCAGCAGTTGCTCAAGACCACGCCTGAGCCTCCGGTGTTGCAGGTCAGGACACCCATAGGCGGGGAACAGCAGGTGGCAGCCCCTGCTGAAGTCGTTGGCAGAGATGAGTCTTTGAGAAAAAAACGACAAAGTCCAAACGCTCCAGGCGCCGGTCAGGGGGGCGGACCCGGCTGGCCGGGCCGACGGGAGCTGCGGCGGCTGGGGAAGAGCCGAGTGTCGATGCATGTCCTGAGAACCGGGAAGGGGGCAAACCAGTAGCTCCAGGCCGAGCTGGGGTTCCAGGAGGTCGGCATGACTCTGGAGTTTCCCCCCTTGGCTTTTCCCCATAGGCCAAAACGGGGGAAGTCAAAAAAGCACCCCCAGCAGATGTATGCAGATGGGCTGGCTGGTGATGGAGAGCGGGCTGTTGGCAGCCGTGTGCTGGCTGCAGAGGGCCCCCGAGGTGCTGCACCTACCAGTAGTTGCTCAAGACCCCGACTGACCCTCCGGTGTTGCAGGGCAGGACACCCAGGAGGCGGGGAACAGCCGTGGCAGCCCCTGCTGAATCCCACGGCAGTTGGCAGAGATGAGTCTTTGAGGAAAAATGACAAAGTGCAAACGCTCCAGGCGCCGGCCAGGGGGGCGTACCCGGCTGGCCGGGCCGGCGGGAGCTGCGGCTGCCGGGGCTGAGCCGAGTATCCATGCATGTCGTGAGAACCGGTATGAGGGTAAACCTGGTCGCTCGGGGCCGAGCCACGGTTCCGGGAAGGCGGAAGGAGCGGGCCTGTTTGCCCTGATAGCGCCGACGGCGGTAAATTAAGGCCTCGCAAAACGTCAGGACGAACACCTTTTTTGCATATAAGGGAACGAGCGGTGTGCCGTCTTTGACAAAGTGACTATTTCTCAGAGTGCTGGAGTGGGGACCGCTCAAAGTCAAAGCTCCGCGGCCGCCCCTCTGCCACCTCCCCGGGAGCAGAGTCGTCGAGCGCGAGTGTCCCCACTCCGCCTGTCCAGGCCGCGGGGCCGACAGGCTGGCTGGCTGCCCGGGGAGACCCCGCTCTCCGAGCGGCCGGGCGCCACGTTTCGAGAGGTGTACGAAGCCACCTTGGGGGCCTGCGGAGGCCCCCCTGAGAGCGCCTCCAAGCCCTTGCTGAGAACCCTGTCCTAGATGCCTGCGCGGGCAGGCGGGACCCCACCAGGAGGCCGTGCACAGCCCGCGGCAGCCACTGCTGAAGCCCAGGGCAGTTGGCAGAGATGAGTCTTTGAAAAAAAATGACAAAGTCCAAACGCCTCCAGGCGCCGGCCAGGGGGACGGACCCGGCTGGCCGGGCCGGCGGGAGCTGCGGCGGCTGGGGCTGAGCCGAGTGGCGATGCATGTCCTGAGAACCGGGAAGGGGACAAACCGGAGGCTCCAGGCCGGGCGGCAGTTCCAGGAGGTCGGACTGACTCTGGAGGTTTTCCCCCTGGCATTTTCCCATTGGCCAAAATGGGGGAAGTCAAAAAAGCACCCCCAGCAGATGTATGCAGAGGGGCTGGCTGGTGATGGGGAGCGGTCTGTTGGCAGCAGTGTGCTGGCTGCAGAGGTGTGCATGGGCGGCTGCGGAGGGCCCCCTGAGTGCACCTGCCCGTGGTGGCTGAAAAGCCAGGCTGAGCCTCCGATGTGCCCGGGCAGGACCCCAGGAGGCCGGGCACAGAACGCCGGTTGCCCCCTTGCCGTTTGCCGAAGCTTGCACGGTCAGAAAAGTTTCAAAGTCCCAACGGGGAGAGAGTGCTGACGGTGATGGGGTGCTGGCTGCTCCAGGGGCCGGGAGGGAGGCCCTGGAGGTGGGCCTGGGGGTGTGGAGGGGCCCCCTGAGAGCACCTACCAGCAGTTGCTCAAGACCCTGCCTGAGCCTCCGGTGTTGCAGGGCAGGACACCCATTGGCGGGGAACAGCAGGTGGCAGCCCCTGCTGTAGTCCTTGGCAGTTGGCAGAGATGAGTCTTTGAGAAAAAACGACAAAGTCCAAACGCTCCAGGCGCCGGGCAGGGTGGCGGACCCGGCTGGCCGGGCCGGCGGGGGCTGCGGCTGCCGGGGCTGAGCCGAGTGTCAAGGCATGTCCTGAGAACCGGGAAGGGGGCAAACCAGTAGCTCCAGGCCGGGCTAGGGTTCCAGGAGGTCGGCCTGACTCTGGAGGTTTTCCCCCTGGCTTTTCCCCATAGGCCAACATGGGGGAAGTCAAAAAAGCACCCCCGGCAGATGTATGCAGAGGGGCTGGCGGGTGACGGGGAGCGGGCTGTTGGCAGCCGTGTGCTGGCTGCAGAGGGCCCCCGAGGTGCTGCACCTACCAGTAGTTGCTCAAGACCCCGACTGACCCTCCGGTGTTGCAGGGCAGGACACCCAGGAGGCGGGGAACAGCCGTGGCAGCCCCTGCTGAATCCCACGGCAGTTGGCAGAGACGAGTCTTGGAGGAAAAACGACAAAGTCCAGACGCTCCAGGCGGGCCGGCCAGGGGGGCGTACCCGGCTGGCCGGGCCGGCGGGAGCTGCGGCTGCCGGGGCTGAGCCGAGTATCGATGCATGTCGTGAGAACCGGTATGAGGGTAATCCTGGTCGCTCCGGGCCGAGGCGCGGTTCCAGGAGGGCGGAAGGAGCGGGCCCGTTTCCCCTGATAGCGCCGACGGCGGTAAATTAAGGCCTCGCAAAACGTCAGGACGAACACCTTTTTTGCATATAAGGGAACGAGCGGTGTGCGGTCTTTGACAAAGTGACTATTTCTCAGAGTGCCGAGAAGGGAGTGGGGACCGCTCAAAGTCAAAGCACCGCGGCCGCCCCTCTGCCACCTCCCTGGGAGCAGAGTCATCGAGCGCGAGGGTCCCCACTCCGCCCGTCCAGGCCGCGGGGCCGACAGGCTGGCTGGCTTCCCCTGGCAGACCCCGCTCTCCGAGCGGCCGGGCGCCAGGTTCGAGAGGTGTACGAAGCCACCTGTGGGGGGTCTGCGGAGGCCCCCCTGAGAGCGCTGATAACCCTCTCCTAGCTGCCTGCGCGGGCAGGCGGGACACCCCCAGGAGGCCGTGCACAGCCCGCGGCAGCCCGCGGCAGCCACTGCTGAAGCCCAGGGCAGTTGGCAGAGATGAGTCTTTGGAAAAAATGACAAAGTCCAAACGCTCCAGGCGCCGGCCAGGGGGGGCGTACCCGGCTGGCCGGGCCGGCGCGAGCTGCGGCTGCCGGGGCTGAGCCGAGTGTCAATGCATGTCGTGAGAACCGGTATGAGGGTAATCCTGGTCGCTCCGGGCCGAGGCACGGTTCCAGGAGGGCGGAAGTAGCGGGCCCGTTTCCCCTGATAGCGCCGACGGCGGTAAATTAGGGCCTCGCAAAACGTCAGGACGAACACCTTTTTTGCATATAAGGGAACGAGCGGTGTGCGGTCTTTGACAAAGTGACTATTTCTCAATGTGCTGAGAAGGAGTGGGGACCGCTCAAAGTCAAAGCACCGCGGCCGCCCCTCTGCCACCTCCCTGGGAGCAGAGTCATCGAGCGCGAGGGTCCCCACTCCGCCTGTGCAGGCCGCGGGGCCAACAGGCTGGCTGGCTGCCCGGGCGACCCCCCTCCGAGATGCCGGGCCGGGGCAGACTGTGCAAACGCGCGCGGGCGTGTTTTCTTCCCCTGGGGTGGAGCCCTTCCACCCCACGCCGTCCGAGGCCCGTTGGCCTCGGGCGGCCTGCCTCCGAGAGTGGGAGAGAGACGGAGGACGGTGGCCCGCGGCGGCGCGAGGCGTCCCCGTTGTTCCGCCACGACTGCCAGCCGGTCGATCCTGCCGGTAGCCTGGGCTTGTCTCCGCTCCGCCTGTCCAGGCCGCGGGGCCCACAGGCGGCTTGCCTGGGAAGACCCCGCTCTCCGAGCGGCCGGGCGCCACGTTCAAGAGGTGTACGGAGCCACCTGTGGGGGGGTCTGCGGAGGGCCCCCCTGAGAGCGCTGATAACCCTGTCCTAGCTGCCTGCGCGGGCAGGCGGGACCCCCAAGAGGCCGGGCACAGCCCGCGGCAGCCCCCGCCGAAGTCCACGGCAGTTGGCAGAGACGAGTCTCGGAGAGAAAACGACAAAGTCCAGACGCTCCAGGCGCCGGCCAGGGGTGCGGACCCGGCTGGCCGGGCCGGCGGGAGCTGCGGCTGCCGGGGCCGAGCCGAGTGTCGACGCATGTCGTGAGAACCGGTATGAGGGTAATCCTGGGCCCTCGGGGCCGAGCTACGGTTCCATGAAGGCGGAAGGAGCGGGCCTGTTTCCCCTGATAGCGCCGACGACGGTAAAATAAGGGCTCGCAAAACGTCAGGACGAACACCTTTTTTGCATATAAGGGAACGAGCGGTGTGCGGTCTTTGACAAAGTGACTATTTCTCAGAGTGCTGGAGTGGGGACCGCTCAAAGTCAAAGCACCGCGGCCGCCCCTCTGCCACCTCCCTGGGAGCAGAGTCATAGAGCGCAAGTGTCCCCACTCCGCCTGTGCAGGCCGCGGGGCCAACAGGCTGGCTGGCTGGCTGGCTGCCCGGGCGACCCCCCTCCGAGATGCCGGGCTGAGGCGTAGGCAGCCGCCTCCATCACCACCACCCAAGGCGAGAGAGTGGGTCAACGGGAGAGCCGTCGCGGCCGGGGGACCCTCGCCGCGCCCATGTCCGGGGAAGGACCACAAGGGCCCTGCTCCCCGGCGCCCCGGCGAGCGGGTTCACCCTCGGCGCGTACGGCTCTCGAGGATGGGGAAGGGACGCGCGTGGGCGTCCCTCCCGTCCCCCGCGGAAGAAGGCGAGCGACTCTGCGCGTCGGGACACCCCGCGGAGCCCCCTGCGGGGGGAGTACTCCGGGGGAGAAGCGTGGCGCAGGGGGTGCAGCCCTTTCCCAGGCCACCGTGCGACGGCGTCGGTGGGGCCGACGCCGAGAGAGAGAACGATCCGGGCTCTCCCGCCTCAGGGCGGCCGAGAGCGGGGCACGGGCCCCACGTTTGGTGACGGTTTTCCCGAAAGCGAAGGACCCCCGCCTGTCCCCTCGGGCTCCGGCCGATGCGGGCGGTCCAGGGCGGGGATAGGGGACGGCGGCCTGCGGACGACGCGCTTTATCCCCAGAAGGAGCGAGGCATGAGGGGGTGTTCCACCCCCGCCGGCCGGTCTCGCTCCTTCTCCGGGCTACGCCTCGGCGGAGTAAAGACCCCCGGGTCAACGCTCCCGCGTCCGGGTGCCGCCGCGCGTCCCCTTCCCGCGGGGGGGGTGGATCCCTTCCACCCCTGGCCGTTCGAGGCCCGTGCGCCTCGGGCGGCCTCCCTTCCGAGAGAGGGAGAGAGAGACGGAGGACGGTGGTCCGCGACGGCGCGAGACGTCCAAGTTGTGTTCCCCACGGCGGCTACCCGGTCGATCCCGCCCGGTGGCCTAGGCTTTTCCCCACTCTGCCTGTCCTGGCCGCGGGGCCGACAGGCTGTCTGCCCGGGTAGACCCCGCTCTCCGAGCGGCCGGGCCCCAACCTTCAAGAGGTGTACGAAGCCACCTCGGGGTGGAGCCCTTCCACCCCTGGCCGTCCGAGGCCCGTGCGCCTCGGGCGGCCCCCCTTCCCGAGAGAGGGAGAGAGACGGAGGACGGTGGTCCGCGACGGCGCGAGGCGTCCGAGTTGTGTTCCCCACGGCGGCTACCCGGTCGATCCCGCCCGCCGGTAGCCTAGGCTTTCCCCCACTCTGCCTGTCCAGGCCGCGGGGCCGATAGGCTGTCTGCCCGGGTAGACCCCGTTCTCACTGAGCGGCCGGGCCCCAACGTTCAAGAGGTGTACGAAGCCACCTCGGGGTGGAGCCCTTCCACCCCTGGCCGTCCGAGGCCCGTGCGCCTCGGGCGGCCTCCCTTCCGAGAGAGGGAGAGAGACGGAGGACGGTGGTCCGCGACGGCGCGAGGCGTCCAACTTGTGTTCCCCCACGGCGGCTTCCCGGTCGATCCCGCCCGCCGGTAGCCTAGGCTTTTCCCCGCTCCGCCTGTCCAGGCCGCGGGGCCGACAGGCTGTCTGCCCGGGTAGACCCCGCTCTCCGAGCGGCCGGGCGCCACGTTCAAGAGGTGTACGAAGCCACCTTTGGGGGGGCTGCGGTGCCCCCCGCCCCGAGAGTGCCTCCCAGGCCGAGGGAGCCCGGCGGTCGAGTGTCGTAGGAAAGCGCGTGCCACGGCTGTGTCGGTCACAGGGGCCAGAGGTAGTTTGGGCAACGGCTTAGATCCGTATGAAGCTCATCCTTTCCGGCCTGTTCTGGCGGCGGCTAGGCGCGCGCGCGCGAATGGCACGACGCCCCTGGTTCCAGCGAGGCGACGGCGCCCCGCACCCCACTCTCTGGGCCGAGCAGAGCCCCCGAGCGCAAGGTTCCCCGCTCCGCCTGTCCAGGCCGCGGGGCCAGCAGGCTGTCTGCCCGGGTAGACCCCGCTCTCCGAGCGGCCGGGCCCCAACGTTCAAGAGGTGTACGAAGCCACCTTGAGGTGGAGCCCTTCCACCCCTGGCCGTCCGAGGCCCGCCGGTAGCCTTGGCTTGTCCCCACTCCGCCTGTCCAGGCCGCGGGGCCGACAGGCTGTCTGCCCGGGTAGACCCCGCTCTCCGAGCGGCCGGGCCCCAACGTTCAAGAGGTGTACGAAGCCACCTTGGGGGGCTGCGGTGCCCCCCGCCCCGAGAGTGCCTCCCAGGCCGAGGGGAGCCAGGTGGTCGAGTGTCGTAGGAAAGCGCGTGCCACGGCTGTGTCGGTCACACGGGCCAGAGTTAGCTTGGGCAACGGCTTAGATCCGTATGCAGCTCAACCTTTCCGGCCTGTTCTGGCGGCGGCTAGGCGCGCGCGAACGTCACGACGCCCCTGGCTCCAGCGAGGCGACGGCGCCCCGCACCCCGCTCTCTGGGCCGAGCAGAGCCCCCGAGCGCAAGAGTCCCCGCTCCGCCTGTCCAGGCCGCGGGGCCGACGGGCTGTCTGCCCGGGTAGACCCCGCTCTCCGAGCGGCCGGGCCCCAACGTTCAAGAGGTGTACGAAGCCACCTCGGGGGGCTGCGGTGCCCCCCGCCCCGAGAGTGCCTCCCAGGCCGAGGGGAGCCAGGCGGTCGAGTGTCGTAGGAAAGCGCGTGCGCGGCTGTGTCGGTCACACGAGCCAGAGTTAGTTTGGGCAACGGCTTAGATCCGTATGCAGCTCAACCTTTCCGGCCTGTCCTGGCGGCGGCTAGGCGCGTGCGAACGTCACAACGCCCCTGGTTCCAGCGAGGCGACGGCGCCCCGCACCCAACTCTCCGGGCCGAGCAGAGCCCCCGAGCGCAAGAGTACCCGCTCCG
>NW_027101811.1:72500-150000 GCF_035609145.1 Eleutherodactylus coqui
ATGTGCCCGGGCAGGACACCCGGGAGGCGGGGAGCAGCCCCCGCTGAAGTCCATGGCATGTGCCAGAATCGAGTCTTGGAGAAAAAATGACAAAGTCCAAACGCTCCGGCGCCGGCCAGGGCGGTTGACCCCGGCTGGCCGGGCCGGCGGGGGCTGCGGCTGCCGGGGCTGAGCCGAGTGTCGATGCATGTCGTGAGAACCGGGAAGGGGACAAACCGGTGGCTCCAGGCCGGGTTGGAGTTCCAGGAGGTCGGCCTGACTCTGGAGCTTTTCCCCTTAGCATTTCCCCATTGGCCAAAGGGGGGAAAGTCAAAAAAGCACCCCCAGCAGATGTATGCATAAGGGGCTGGGGGGTGACGGAGAGCGGGCTGTTGGCAGCTGTGTGGTGGCTGCTGGCAGCCGTGTGCTGGCTGCAGGGGTGGGCCTGGGCGGCTGCGGAGGGCCCCCTGAGTGCGCCTACCAGTAGGGGCTGAAGACCCAGTCTGACCCTCCGATGTGCACGGGCAGGACACCCAGGAGGCGGGGAGCAGCCCCCGCTGAAGCCCACGGCAGTTGGCAGAGGCGAGTCTTTGAAAAAAATGACAAAGTCCAAACGCTCCAGGCGCTGGCCAGGGGTGCGGACCGGGCTGGCCGGGCCGGCGGGGGCTGCGGCGGCCGGGGCTGAGCCGAGTGTCTATGACTGTCCTGAGAACCGGTATGGGGACAAACCGGTGACTCCAGGCCGGGTTGGAGTTCCAGGAGGTCGGCCTGACTCTGGTGGTTTTCCCCTTAGCATTTCCCCATTGGCCAAAGGGGGGGAAGTCAAAAAAGCACCCCCAGCAGATGTATGCAGAAGGGGCTGGGGGGTGATGGGGAGCGGGCTGTTGGCAGCTGTGTGGTGGCTGCTGGCAGCCGTGTGCTGGCTGCAGGGGTGGGCCTGGGCGGCTGCGGAGGGCCCCCTGAGTGCACCTACCAGTAGGGGCTGAAGACCCAGTCTGACCCTCCGATGTGCCCGGGCAGGACACCCAGGAGGCGGGGAGCAGCCCCCGCTGAAGCCCACGGCAGTTGGCAGAGATGAGTCTTTGAAAAAAATGACAAAGTCCAAACGCTCCAGGCGCCGGCCAGGGGTGCGGACCGGGCTGGCCGGGCCGACGGGGGCTGCGGCTGCTGGTGCTGAGCCGACTGTCTATGCATGTCCTGAGAACCGGGATGGGGACAAACCGGTGGCTCCAGGCCGGGTTGGAGTTCCAGGAGGTCGGCCTGACTCTGGAGGTTTTCCCCTTAACATTTTCCCATAGGCCATAACGGGGGAAGTCAAAAAAGCACCCCCAGCAGATGTATGCAGAGGGGCTGGCGGGTGACGGAGAGCGCGTGTTTGGCAGCTGTGTGGTGGCTGCTGGCAGCCGTGTGCTGGCTGCAGTGGTGGGCCTGGGCGGCTGCGGAGGGCCCCCTGAGTGCACCTAGCAGTAGGGGCTGAAGACCCAGGCTGAGCCTCCGATGTGCCCGGGCAGGACACCCAGGAGGCGGGGAGCAGCCCCCGCTGAAGCCCACGGCAGTTGGCAGAGATGGGTCTTTGAAAAAAATGACAAAGTCCAAACGCTCCAGGCGTGCAGTCCAGGGGGGCGGACCCGGCTGGCCGGGCCGGCGGGAGCTGCGGCGGCTGGGGCAGAGCCGAGTGTCAACGCAGGTCGTGAGAACCCGTATGAGGGTAATCCAGGTCGCTCCGGGCCGAGCCACGGCTCCAGGAGGGCGGAAGGAGCGGGCCTGTTTCCCCTGATAGCGCCGACGACGGTAAAATAAGGCCTCGCAAAACGTCACCACGAACACCTTGTCGGGGTATAAGGGAACGAGCGGTGTGCGGTCGCTGACAAAGTGACAGTATTTCTCAAAAAAGCACCCCTGGCAGATGTGCGCAGACGGGGCTGGCTGGTGACGGAGAGCGGGCTGTTGGCAGCGGTGTGCTGGCTGCAGGGGTGGTCCGTGGCGGCTGCGGGGGGCCCGCAAAGCGCACCCACCATTAGTTGCTCAAGACCCAGGCTGAGCCTCCGATGTGCCCGGGCAGGACCCCAGGAGGCCGGGCACAGACCGCAGCCTGCCCCCTTGCCGTCCGACGAAGCTTGCACGGTCAGAAAAAGTTTCAAAGTCCCAACGGGGAGAGAGTGTTGACGGCGAGGGGGCGCTGGCTGCTCCAGGGGCCTGGGAGGGAGGCCCTGGAGGTCGGCCTGGGGGTGTGGAGGGGCCCCCGTGTGTCCCTGAGCGGCCCCCGGTCTTTGGTCGAGAGGGGGTCTCAGCCGCCAATGTGCCCGCCCGGGTACCTAGGGAGGCCGGCCTGGGGCGAGCGGAGCAGCCCCCGTGTGTCCCCGAGTGTCCCCTGGCGTTTGCTGAAGAGGGGGTCTCAGCCGCTAATGTGCCCGCCCGGGTACCTAGAGAGGCCGGCCTGGGGCGAGTGGAGCAGCCCCCGTGTGTCCCCGAGCGCCCCCCCGGTCTTTGGTGGAGAGGGGGTCTCAGCCGCTGATGTGCCCGCCTCAGGGAAGCCGGCCTGGGGCGAGTGGAGCAGCCCCCGTGTGTCCCCGAGTGCCCCCCGGTCTCTGGTCGAGAGGGGGGTCTCAGCCGCTAATGTGCCCGCCTCAGGGAGTCCGGCCTGGGGCGAGTGGAGCAGCCCCCGTGTGTCCCCGAGCGCCCCCCGGTCTTTGGTGGAGAGGGGGTCTCAGCCGCTAATGTGCCCGCCTCAGGGAGTCCGGCCTGGGGCGAGTGGAGCAGCCCCCGTGTGTCCCCGAGCGCCCCCCGGTCTTTGGTGGAGAGGGGGTCTCAGCCGCTGATGTGCCCGCCTCAGGGAAGCCGGCCTGGGGCGAGTGGAGCAGCCCCCGTGTGTCCCCGAGTGCCCCCCGGTCTCTGGTCGAGAGGGGGGTCTCAGCCGCTAATGTGCCCGCCTCAGGGAGTCCGGCCTGGGGCGAGTGGAGCAGCCCCCGTGTGTCCCCGAGCGCCCCCCGGTCTTTGGTGGAGAGGGGGTCTCAGCCGCTAATGTGCCCGCCTCAGGGAGTCCGGCCTGGGGCGAGTGGAGCAGCCCCCGTGTGTCCCCGAGCGCCCCCCGGTCTTTGGTGGAGAGGGGGTCTCAGCCGCTAATGTGCCTGCCTCAGGGAGTCCGGCCTGGGGTGAGTGGAGCAGCCCCCGTGTGTCCCCGAGCGCCCCCCCGGTCTCTGGTGGAGAGGGGGTCTCGGCCGCTAATGTGCCCGCCCGGGTACCTAGGGAGTCCGGCCTGGGGCGAGTGGAGCAGCCCCCGTGTGTCCCTGAGCGTCCCCCGGTCTTTGGTGGAGAGGGGGTCTCAGCCGCTAATGTGCCCGCCTCAGGGAGGCCGGCCTGGGGCGAGTGGAGCAGCCCCCGGGTGTCCCTGAGCGCCCCCCGGTCTCTGGTGGAGAGGGGGCCTCAGCCGCTAATGTGCCCGCCTCAGGGAGGCCGGCCTGGGGCGAGTGGAGCAGCCCCCGTGTGTCCCTGAGCGTCCCCCGGTCTTTGGTCGAGAGGGGGTCTCAGCCGCTAATGTGCCCGCCTGGGTACCCAGGGAGGCCGGCCTGGGGCGAGTGGAGCGGCCCCCGTGTGTCCCTGAGCGTCCCCCGGTCTTTGGTCGAGAGGGGGTCTCAGCCGCTAATGTGCCCGCCTCAGGGAGTCCGGCCTGGGGCGAGTGGAGCAGCCCCCGTGTGTCCCTGAGCGTCCCCCGGTCTTTGGTGGAGAGGGGGTCTCAGCCGCTAATGTGCCCGCCTCAGGGAGGCCGGCCTGGGGCGAGTGGAGCAGCCCCCGGGTGTCCCTGAGCGCCCCCCGGTCTCTGGTGGAGAGGGGGCCTCAGCCGCTAATGTGCCCGCCTCAGGGAGGCCGGCCTGGGGCGAGTGGAGCAGCCCCCGTGTGTCCCTGAGCGTCCCCCGGTCTTTGGGTCGAGAGGGGGTCTCAGCCGCTAATGTGCCCGCCTGGGTACCCAGGGAGGCCGGCCTGGGGCGAGTGGAGCAGCCCCCGTGTGTCCCTGAGCGTCCCCCGGTCTCTGGTGGAGAGGGGGTCTCAGCCGCTAATGTGCCCGCCTCAGGGAGGCCGGCCTGGGGCGAGTGGAGCAGCCCCCGTGTGTCCCTGAGTGTCCCCTGGCGTTTGCTGAAGAGGGGGTCTCAGCCGCTAATGTGCCCGCCTGGGTACCTAGGGAGGCCGGCCTGGGGCGAGTGGAGCAGCCCCCGTGTGTCCCCGAGTGCCCCCCGGTCTTTGGTGGAGAGGGGGTCTCAGCCGCTAATGTGCCCGCCTCAGGGAGTCCGGCCTGGGGCGAGTGGAGCAGCCCCCGTGTGTCCCCGAGTGCCCCCCGGTCTTTGGTGGAGAGGGGGTCTCAGCCGCTAATGTGCCCGCCTCAGGGAGGCCGGCCTGGGGCGAGTGGAGCAGCCCCCGTGTGTCCCTGAGCGTCCCCCGGTCTTTGGTGGAGAGGGGGTCTCAGCCGCTAATGTGCCCGCCTCAGGGAGTCCGGCCTGGGGCGAGTGGAGCAGCCCCCGTGTGTCCCCGAGCGCCCCCCGGTCTCTGGTGGAGAGGGGGTCTCAGCCGCTAATGTGCCCGCCCGGGTACCCAGGGAGGCCGGCCTGGGGCGAGTGGAGCAGCCCCCGTGCGTCCCTGAGCGCCCCCCTGGCGTTTGCTCAAGAGGGGGTCCCAGCCGCCAATATGGCCGCCCGGGTACCCGCGGGGGCCGCCCTGGGGCGAGTGGAGCAGCCCCCGTGTGCCCCTGAGCGCCCCCTGGCGTTCGCTGAAGAGGGGGTCTCAGCCGCCAATATGGCCGCCCGGGTGCCCGGGGGAGCGGCCTGGGGTGGCCCTGTGCAGCCTCCGGGCGCCCCTGAGTGTTTTCCAGTATCTGGCCGAGACACCCCCTGACCCTCCGACTGTGTCCGTTTGGAGCGCCTGGTGCCTGGGCACCCCCTGAGTGTTTTTCAGTATCTGGCCGAGACACCCCCTGACCCTCCGACTGTGTCCGTTTTTAGTGCCTGGTGCCTGGGCACAGACCGCGGCAGCTCCCGCTGGCCGCATTGACAGAGTGCTGAAAAAATGACAAAGTCCGAAAATGCCTGAGAACCGGGAAGGGGACAAACCGGCGGCTCCAGGCCGAGCCGGAGTTCCAGGAGGTCGGCATGATTTTGCCGGTTTCCCCATAGGAGGTGCCAAGTTGCCAAAATGGGGGAACTCAAAAAAGCACCCCCGCCAGATGTATGTAGGGGGGCTGGATGGTCGATAGGGAGTGGGTGCCTGGCAGCAGGGGCCACCCCGCGCAGGTGCCCCGGGGGGCCCGCGGGGGGCCCCCGAAGACACCCCCCCCAGCACTCGCTGAAAACCCCGTCCGAGCCGCCCGCGCTGCCCGGAGGGAGTCCCGGGAGGCCGGGCACGGCCCGCAGGTCTCTCCCTCTGCCCCCCGGTGAGGTTTGCACGGGGGGAAAAGTTTCAAAGTCCCAACGGGGGGCGAGAGACAGTGCGGCGAGGGGTGGCGGGCTGCTCCGCGGACCCGGGGGAAGCCCGGGGAGGGCGGCCTGAGGGCGCGGAGGGCCCCCTGAGAGTGCCTACGGGTAGTAGGTGAGAAACCCTGCCTGTCCCACCCACGGGGCCGGGCAGGGCCCCGGGGAGGCCGGGCAGAGCCCGCAGGTCACCCCCTTGCCGTCCGATGACGCTCGCACGGTCAGAAAAGTTTCAAAGTCCCAACGGGGGGGAGAGTGTTGACGGAGAAGGGGTGCTGGCTGCCCCTGGGGCCGGGCTGGAGCCCCTGGAGGTCGGCCTGGGGTTGTGGAGGGGCCCCCTGAGAGCACCCAACAGAAGTTGCTCAAGACCCTGCCTGAGCCTCCGGTGTGCCCGGGCATGAACCCCAGGAGGCGGGGAACAGCCGTGGCAGCCCCTGCTGAAGTCCTTGGCAGTTGGCAGAGGCGAGTCTTGGGGAAAAAAATGACAAAGTCCAAACGCTCCAGGCGCCGGCCAGGGGGGCGGACGTGGCTGGCCTGGCCGGCGGGTGCTGCGGCTGCCGGGGCTGAGCCGAGTGTCGATGCATCTCCTGAGAACCGGGAAGGGGACAAACCGGTGGCTCCAGGCCGGGTTGGAGTTCCAGGAGGTCGGCCTGACTCTGGAGGTTTTCCCCCTGGCTTTTCCCCATAGGCCAAAACGGGGGGAGGCAAAAAAGCACCCCCAGCAGATGTATGCAATGGGCTGGGGGGTGATGGAGAGCGGGCTGTTGGCAGCTGTGTGGTGGCTGCAGGAGTGGGCCTGGGCGGCTGCGGAGGGCCCCCAAAGTGCACCTACCAGTAGGGGCCCAAGACCCAGGCTGAGCCTCCGATGTGCCCGGGCAGGACACCCAGGAGGCGGGGAGCAGCCCCCGCTGAAGTCCATGGCATGTGCCAGAGGCGAGCCTTGGAGAAAAAACGACAAAGTCCAAACTGCTCCAGGCGCCGGGCAGGGGGGCGGACCCGGCTGGCCGGGCCGGCGGGGGCCGCGGCTGCCGGGGCTGAGCCGAGTGTCAATGCATGTCCTGAGAACCGGGAAGGGGACAAACCGGTGGCTCCAGTCCGGGTTGGAGTTCCAGGAGGTCGGCCTGACTCTGGAGGTTTTCCCCCTGGCATTTTCCCATTGGCCAAAATGGGGGAAGCCAAAAAAGCACCCCCAGCAGATGTATGCAGAGGGGCTGGGGGGTGATGGGGAGCGGGTGTTTGGCAGCAGTGTGCTGGCTGAAGAGGTGTGCATGGGCGGCTGCGGAGGGTCCCCTGAGTGCACCTGCCAGCGGTGGCTGAAAACCCAGGCTGAGCCTCCGATGTGCCCGGGCAGGACCCCAGGAGGCCGGGCACAGACCGCAGCCTGCCCCCTTGCCGTTTGACGAAGCTTGCACGGTCAGAAAAGTTTCAAAGTCCCCACGGGGAGAGAGTGTTGAGGGCGAGGGGGTGCTGGCAGCTCCAGGGGCCGGGGGCAACCCCTGGAGGCTGGGCACGGACTGCGGCAGCCCCCCTTGCGGTCGAGCAAAGTTTGAGGAGACAAGTCATGAAAATGACAAAGTCCAAACGCTCCAGGCGTGCCGGCCAGGGGGGAGGACCCGGCTGGCCGGGCCGGCGGGAGCTGCGGCGGCTGGGGAAGAGCCGAGTGTCAATGCAGGTCCTGAGAACCGGGAAGGGGACAAACCGGTGGCTCCAGGCCGGGTTGGAGTTCCAGGAGGTCGGCCTGACTCTGGAGGTTTTCCCCCTGGCTTTTCCCCATAGGCCAAAATGGGGGAAGTCAAAAAAGCACCCCCAGCAGATGTATGCAGAGGGGCTGGGGGGTGATGGGGAGCGGGTGTTTGGCAGCAGTGTGCTGGCTGAAGAGGTGTGCATGGGCGGCTGCGGAGGGCCCCGTGAGTGCACCTGCCAGCGGTGGCTCAAAACCCTGGCTGAGCCTCCGCTGTCCCCGGGCAGGACCCCAGGAGGCCGGGCACGGACCGCCGGTCGCCCCCCATTGTAGTCCAACAAAGTTTGAAGAGACGAATCACGGAAATCACAAGTCCAAAAATCCCTGAGAACCGGGAAGGGGACAGACCGGTGGCTCCAGGCCGGGCGTGAGTTCCATGAGGTCGGCCTGACTCTGGAGGTTTTCCCCTTGGCATTTTCCCATTGGCCAAAATGGGGGAAGTCAAAAAAGCACCCCCAGCAGATGTATGCAGAGGGGCTGGGGGGTGACGGAGAGCGGGCTGTTGGCAGCTGCGTGGTGGCTGCTGGCAGCCGTGTGCTGGCTGCAGGGGTGGGCCTGGGCGGCTGCCGAGGGCCCCCGTAGTGCACCTACCAGCGGTGGTTGAAGACATTGCCTGAGCCTCCGATGTGCCCGGGCAGGACACCCGGGAGGCGGGGAACAGCCCCCGCTGAAGTCCATGGCATGTGCCAGAATCGAGTCTTGGAGAAAAAGTGACAAAGTCCAAACGCTCCAGGCGCCGGCCAGGGCGGTTGACCCCGGCTGGCCGGGCCGGCGGGAGCTGCGGCTGCCGGGGCTGAGCCGAGTGTCGATGCATGTCGTGAGAACCGGGAAGGGGACAAACCTGTGGCTCCAGGCCGGGTTGGAGTTCCAGGAGGTCGGCCTGACTCTGGACGTTTTCCCCTTAGCATTTCCCCATAGGCCAAAACGGGGGAAGTCAAAAAAGCACCCCCGCCAGATGTATGCAGAGTTGGGCTGGGGGGTGACGGGGAGCGGGCTGTTGGCAGCTGTGTGGTGGCTGCAGGGGTGGGCCTGGGCGGCTGCGGAGGGCGCCTTCAGAGTGCACCTACCAGTAGGGGCTCAAGACCCAGGCTGAGCCTCCGATGTGCCCGGGCAGGACACCCAGGAGGCGGGGAGCAGACACCCCCGCTGAAGCCCACGGCAGTTGGCAGAGATGAGTCTTGGAGAAAAAAAACGACAAAGTCCAAACGCTCCAGGCGCTGGCCAGGGGTGCGGACCGGGCCGGCCGGGCCGGCGGGGGCTGCGGCTGCCGGGGCTGAGCCGAGTGTTGATGCATGTCCTGAGAACCGGGAAGGGGACAGACCGGTGGCTCCAGGCCGGGTTGGAGTTCCAGGAGGTCGGCCTGACTCTGGAGGTTTCCCCCCTGGCTTTTCCCCATAGGCCAAAAGGGGGGAAGTCAAAAAAGCACCCCCGCCAGATGTATGCAGAGTTGGGCTGGGGGGTGACGGGGAGCGGGCTGTTGGCAGCTGTGTGGTGGCTGCTGGCAGCCGTGTGCTGGCTGCAGGGGTGGGCCTGGGCGGCTGCCGAGGGCCCCCGTAGTGCACCTACCAGCAGTAGCTCAAGACCCAGGCTGACCCTCCGATGTGCCCGGGCAGGACACCCAGGAGGCGGGGAGCAGCCCCCGCTGAAGCCCACGTCAGTTGGCAGAGACGGGTCTTTGAGAAAAAATGACAAAGTCCAAACGCTCCAGGCGCCGGCCAGGGCGGCGGACCCGGCTGGCCGGGCTGGCGGGGGCTGCGGCTGCCGGGGCTGAGCCGAGTGTCAATGCATGTCCTGAGAACCGGGAAGGGGACAAACCGGTGGCTCCAGGCCGAGCTCGAGTTCCAGGAGGTCGGCCTGACTCTGGAGGTTTTCCCCTTGGCTTTTCCCCATAGGCCAAAATGGGGGAAGTCAAAAAAGCACCCCCGCCAGATGTATGCAGAGGGCCTGGGGGGTGATGGGGAGCGGGCTGTTGGCAGCAGTGTGCTGGCTGCAGAGGTGTGCCTGGGCGTCTGCGGAGGGCCCCCTGAGTGCACCTACCAGTAGTCACTCAACACCCAGCCTGAGCCTCCGATGTGCCCGGGCAGGAACCCAGGAGGCCGGGCACAGACCGCAGCCTGCCCCCTTGCCGTCCGATGAAGCTTGCACGGTCAGAAAAAGTTTCAAAGTCCCCACGGGGAGGGAGTGTTGAGGGCGAGGGGGTGCTGGCTGCTCCAGGGGCCGGGGGCAACCCCTGGAGGCTGGGCACGGACCGCGGCAGCCCCCCTTGCAGTCGGACAATGTCTGAGGAGACAAGTCGTGAAAATGACAAAGTCCAAACGCTCCAGGCGTGCCGGCCAGGGGTGCGGACCCGGCTGGCCGGGCCGGCGGGGGCTGCGGCTGCCGGGGCTGAGCCGAGTGTCAATGCATGTCCTGAGAACCGGGAAGGGGACAAACCGGAGGCTCCAGGCCGGGCGGCAGTTCCAGGAGGTCGGCCTGACTCTGGAGGTTTTCCCCCTGGCATATTCCCATTGGCCAAAATGGGGGAAGTCAAAAAAGCACCCCCAGCAGATGTATGCAGAAGGGCTGGCGGGTGATGGGGAGCTGGCTGTTGGCAGCAGTGTGCTGACTGCAGAGGTGTGCATGGGCGGCTGCGGAGGGCCCCCTGTGTGCACCTGCCCGTGGTGGCTGAAAACCCAAGCTGAGCCTCCGATGTGCCCGGGCAGGACCCCAGGAGGCCGGGCACAGAACACCGGTTGCCCCCTTGCCGTTTGACGAAGCTTGCACGGTCGGGAAAAGTTTCAAAGTCCCAACGGGGAGAGAGTGTTGACGGCGAGGGGGTGCTGGCTGCTCCAGGGCCCGGGGGGAGCGCCTGGAGGTGGGCCTGGGGGTGTGGAGGGGCCCCCTGATAGCACCCAACAGAAGTTGCTCAAGACCCTGCCTGAGCCTCTGGTGTTGCAGGGAAGGACACCCAGGAGGCGGGGAACAGCCGTGGCAGCCCCCCTTGCAGTCGGACAAAGTTTGAGGAGACAAGTCATGAAAATGACAAAGTCCAAACGCTCCAGGCGTGTCGGCCAGGGGGGCGGACCCGGCTGGCCGGGCCGACGGGAGCTGCGGCGGCTGGGGAAGAGCCGAGTGTCGATGAAGGTCCTGAGAACCGGGAAGGGGACAAACCAGTAGCTCCAGGCTGGGCCGGAGTTCCAGGAGGTCGGCCTGACTCTGGAGGTTTTCCCCCCGGCCTTTCCCCTTAGGCCAAAATGGGGGAAGTCAAAAAAGCACCCCCGGCAGATGTGTGCAATGGGCTGGGGGGTGATGGAGAGCGGGCTGTTGGCAGCTGTGTGGCGGCTGCAGGGGTGGGCCTGGGCGGCTGCGGAGGGCCCCCAAAGTGCACCTACAAGTAGGGGCCCAAGACCCAGGCTGAGCCTCCGAAGTTCCCCGGGCAGGACACCCAGGAGGCGGGGAGCAGCCCCCGCTGAAGTCCACGGCATGTGCCAGAGGCGAGTCTTGGAGAAAAAATGACAAAGTCCAAACGCTCCAGGCGTGCCGGCCAGGGGGGCGGACCTGGCTGGCCGGGCCGGCGGGAGCTGCGGCTGCCGGGGCTGAGCCGAGTGTCAATGCATGTCCTGAGAACCGGGAAGGGGACAGACCGGTGGCTCCAGTCCGGGTTGGAGTTCCAGGAGGTCGGCCT
Organism: Eleutherodactylus coqui; assembly: GCF_035609145.1. Taxonomy (NCBI): domain Eukaryota; kingdom Metazoa; phylum Chordata; class Amphibia; order Anura; family Eleutherodactylidae; genus Eleutherodactylus; species Eleutherodactylus coqui. The sequence continues at coordinate 83,341 of NW_027101811.1, forward strand.
GACTCTGGAGGTTTTCCCCCTGGCTTTTCCCCATAGGCCAAAACGGGGGGAGGCAAAAAAGCACCCCCAGCAGATGTATGCAATGGGCTGGTGGGTGATGGAGAGCGGGCTGTTGGCAGCTGTGTGGTGGCTGCAGTGGTGGGCCTGGGCGGCTGCGGAGGGCCCCCAAAGTGCACCTACCAGTAGGGGCCCAAGACCCTGGCTGAGCCTCCGATGTGCCCGGGCAGGACACCCGGGAGGCGGGGAGCAGCCCCCGCTGAGGTCCATGGCATGTGCCAGAGGCGAGTCTTGGAGAAAAAACGACAAAGTCCAAACGCTCCAGGCGCCGGGCAGGGTGGCGGACCCGGGTGGCCGGGCCGGCGGGGGCTGCGGCTGCCGGGGCTGAGCCGAGTGTCAATGCATGTCCTGAGAACCGGGAAGGGGACAAACCGGTGGCTCCAGGCCGGGTTGGAGTTCCAGGGGATCGGCCTGACTCTGGAGGTTTTCCCCCTGGCTTTTCCCCATAGGCCAAAACGGGGGGAGCCAAAAAAGCACCCCCAGCAGATGTATGCAGAGGGGCTGGGGGGTGACAGAGAGCGGGCTGTTGGCAGCTGTCTGGTGGCTGCAGGGGTGGCCCTGGGCGGCTGAAGAGGGCCCCCTGAGTGCACCTACCAGCAGTAGCTCAAGACCCAGGCTGAGCCTCCGATGTCCCCGGGCAGGACCCCAGGAGGCCGGGTAGAGCCCGCAGGTCACCCCCTTGCCGTCCAATGAAGCTTGCACGGTCAGAAAAGTTTCAAAGTCCCAACGGGGAGAGAGTGTTGACGGCGAGGGGGTGCTGGCTGCTCCAGGGGCCGGGGGCAGCCCCTGGAGGTCGGCCTGGGGGTGTGGAGGGGCCCCCCTGAGAGCACCCAACAGTAGTTGCTCAAGACCCTGCCTGAGCCTCCGGTGTGCCCGGGCATGAACCCCAGGAGGCGGGGAACAGCCGTGGCAGCCCCTGCTGAAGTCCTTGGCAGTTGGCAGAGGCGAGTCTTGGGGGAAAAAATGACAAAGTCCAAACGCTCCAGGCGCCGGCCAGGGGGGCGGAACCGGCTGGCCGGGCCGGCGGGGGCCGCGGCTGCCGGGGCTGAGCCGAGTGTCGATGCAGGTCCTGAGAACCGGGAAGGGGACAAACCAGTAGCTCCAGGCCGGGTTGGAGTTCCACGAGGTCGGCATGACTCTGGAGGCTTTCCCCCTGGCATTTTCCCATTGGCCAAAATGGGGGAAGTCAAAAAAGCACCCCCAGCAGATGTATGCAGAGGGGCTGGGGGGTGACGGAGAGCGGGCTGTTGGCAGCTGTGTGGTGGCTGCAGGGGTGGCCCTGGGCGGCTGCAGAGGGCCCCCTGAGTGCACCTATCAGCCGTTGCTCAAGACCCCGCCTGAGCCTCCGGTGTTGCAGGTCAGGACACCCATTGGCGGGGAACAGCAGGTGGCAGCCCATGCTATAGTCGTTGGCAGAGATGAGTCTTGGAGAAAAAACGACAAAGTCCAAACGCTCCAGGCGTGCCGGCCAGGGCGGCGGACCCGGCTGGCTGGGCCGGCGGGAGCTGCGGCTGCCGGGGCTGAGCCGAGTGTCAATGCATGTCGTGAGAACCGGTATGAGGGTAATCCTGGTCGCTCCGGGCCGAGCCCCGGTTCCACGAAGGCGGAAGGAGCGGGCCTGTTTCCCCTGATAGCGCCGACGGCGGTAAAATAAGGCCTCGCAAAACGTCAGCACGAACACCTTGTCGGGGTATAAGGGAACGAGCGGTGTGCGGTCTTTGACAAAGTGACAGTGTGTCTCAAAAAAAGCACCCCCGGCAGATGTGCGCGGACGGGGCTGGCTGGTGACGGAGAGCGGGCTGTTGGCAGCGGTGTGTGCTGGCTGCAGGGGTGGCCCGGGGCGGCTGCGGAGGGCCCCCTGAGTGCACCTACCAGTAGTGGCTCAACACCCTGGCTGAGCCTCCGATGTCCCCGGGCAGGACCCCAGGAGGCCGGGCACAGACCGCCGCTTGCCCCCTTTGCCGTTTGACGAAGCTTGCACGGTCGGAAAAAGTTTCAAAGTCCCAACGGGGAGAGAGGGTTGACGGCGAGGGGGTGCTGGCTGCTCCAGGGGCCGGGGGGAACCCCTGGAGGCTGGGCATGGACCGCGGCCGCCCCCCTTGCAGTCGGACAATGTTTGAGGAGACAAGTCATGAAAATGACAAAGTCCGAACGCTCCAGGCGCCGGCCAGGGGGGCGGACCTGGCTGGCCGCCTGGCGGGGACTGCGGCTGCCGGGGCTGAGCCGAGTGTCGATGCATGTCCTGAGAACCGGGAAGGGGACGAACCGGTGGCTCCAGGCCGAGCTCGAGTTCCAGGAGGTCGGCCTGACTCTGGAGGTTTTCCCCCTGGCTTTTCCCCATAGGCCAAAACGGGGGAAGTCAAAAAAGCACCCCCGGCAGATGTATGCAGAGGGGCTGGCGGGTGATGGGGAGCGGGCTGTTGGCAGCAGTGTGCTGGCTGCAGGGATGGGCCTGGGTGGCTGCGGAGGGCCCCCTGAGTGCACCTACCAGTGGTGGCTCAAGACCCAGGCTGAGCCTCCGATGTGCCCGGGCAGGACCCCAGGAGGCCGGGCACAGACCGCCGCTTGCCCCCTTTGCCGTTTGACGAAGCTTGCACGGTCGGAAAAAGTTTCAAAGTCCCAACGGGGAGAGAGTGTTGACGGCGAGGGGGCGCTGGCCGCTCCAGGGGCCGGGGGGAGCCCCTGGAGGTGGGCCTGGGGGTGTGGAGGGGCCCCCTATGAGCACCCAACAGTCGTGGGTCAAGACCCTGCCTGAGCCTCCGGTGTTGCAGGGAAGGACACCCAGGAGGCGGGGAACAGCCGGGGCAGCCCCCCTTGCAGTTGAACAAAGTTTGAGGAGACAAGTCATGAAAATGACAAAGTCCAAACGCTCCAGGCGTGCCGGCCAGGGGGGCGGACACGGCTGGCCTGGCTGGCGGGGGCTGCGGCTGCCGGGGAAGATCCGAGTGTCAATGCAGGTCCTGAGAACCGGGAAGGGGACAAACCGGTGGCTCCAGGCCGGGTTGGAGTTCCAGGAGGTCGGCCTGACTGTGGAGGTTTTCCCCTTAGCATTTTCCCATAGGCCAAAAGGGGGGAAGTCAAAAAAGCACCCCCGCCAGATATAGTATGCAGAGGGGCTGGCTGGTGATGGGGAGCGGGCTGTTGGCAGCAGTGTGCTGGCTGCAGAGGTGTGCATGGGCGTCTGCGGAGGGCCCCCTGAGTGCACCTGCCAGTGGTGGCTCAGCACCCTGGCTGAGCCTCCGATGTGCCCCGGCAGGACCCCAGGAGGCCGGGCACAGAACGCCGGCTGCCCCCCTTGCCGTTTGACGAAGCTTGCGCGGTCAGAAAAGTTTCAAAGTCCCAACGGGGAGAGAGCGTTGACGGCGAGGGGGTGCTGGCAGCTCCAGGGGCCGGGGGCAACCCCTGGAGGCTGGGCACGGACTGCGGCAGCCCCCCTTGCGGTCGAGCAAAGTTTGAGGAGACAAGTCATGAAAATGACAAAGTCCAAACGCTCCAGGCGTGCCGGCCAGGGTGGCGGACCCGGCTGGCTGGGCCGGTGGGAGCTGCGGCTGCCGGGGCTGAGCCGAGTGTCGATGTATGTCGTGAGAACCGGTATGAGGGTAATCCTGGTCGCTCCGGGCCGAGGCACGGTTCCAGGAGGGCGGAAGGAGCGGGCCCGATTCCCCTGATAGCGCCGACGGCGGTAAATTAAGGCCTCGCAAAACGTCAGGACGAACACCTTTTTTGCATATAAGGGAACGAGCGGTGTGCCGTCTTTGACAAAGTGACTATTTCTCAGAGTGCTGGAGTGGGGACCGCTCAAAGTCAAAGCTCCGCGGCCGCCCCTCTGCCACCTCCCCGGGAGCAGAGTCGTCGAGCGCGAGTGTCCCCACTCCGCCTGTCCAGGCCGCGGGGCCGACAGGCTGGCTGGCTGCCCGGGGAGACCCCGCTCTCCGAGCGGCCGGGCGCCACGTTCGAGAGGTGTGCGAAGCCACCTTGGGGGCCTGCGGAGGCCCCCCTGAGAGCGCCTCCAAGCCCTTGCTGAGAACCCTGTCCTAGATGCCTGCGCGGGCAGGCGGGACCCCACCAGGAGGCCGTGCACAGCCCGCGGCAACCACTGCTGAAGCCCAGGGCAGTTGGCAGAGATGAGTCTTTGAAAAAAAATGACAAAGTCCAAACGCCTCCAGGCGCCGGCCAGGGGGACGGACCCGGCTGGCCGGGCCGGCGGGAGCTGCGGCGGCTGGGGCTGAGCCGAGTGGCGATGCATGTCCTGAGAACCGGGAAGGGGACAAACCGGAGGCTCCTGGCCGGGCGGCAGTTCCAGGAGGTCGGCCTGACTCTGGAGGTTTTCCCCCTGGCATTTTCCCATTGGCCAAAATGGGGGAAGTCAAAAAAGCACCCCCAGCAGATGTATGCAGAGGGGCTGGCTGGTGATGGGGAGCGGTCTGTTGGCAGCAGTGTGCTGGCTGCAGAGGTGTGCATGGGCGGCTGCGGAGGGCCCCCTGAGTGCACCTGCCCGTGGTGGCTGAAAACCCAGGCTGAGCCTCCGATGTGCCCGGGCAGGACCCCAGGAGGCCGGGCACAGAACGCCGGTTGCCCCCTTGCCGTTTGACGAAGCTTGCACGGTCAGAAAAGTTTCAAAGTCCCAACGGGGAGAGAGTGCTGACGGTGATGGGGTGCTGGCTGCTCCAGGGGCCGGGAGGGAGGCCCTGGAGGTGGGCCTGGGGGTGTGGAGGGGCCCCCTGAGAGCACCTACCAGCAGTTGCTCAAGACCCTGCCTGAGCCTCCGGTGTTGCAGGGCAGGACACCCATTGGCGGGGAACAGCAGGTGGCAGCCCCTGCTGAAGTCCTTGGCAGTTGGCAGAGATGAGTCTTGGAGAAAAAAAACGACAAAGTCCAAACGCTCCAGGCGCCGGTCAGGGGGGCGGACCCGGCTGGCCGGGCCGAGGGGAGCTGCGGCGGCTGGGGAAGAGCCGAGTGTCAAGGCATGTCCTGAGAACCGGGAAGGGGGCAAACCAGTAGCTCCAGGCCGGGCTAGGGTTCCAGGAGGTCGGCCTGACTCTGGAGGTTTTCCCCCTGGCTTTTCCCCATAGGCCAACATGGGGGAAGTCAAAAAAGCACCCCCGGCAGATGTATGCAGAGGGGCTGGCGGGTGATGGGGAGCGGGCTGTTGGCAGCCGTGTGCTGGCTGCAGAGGGCCCCCGAGGTGCTGCACCTACCAGTAGTTGCTCAAGACCCCCCCCCCCCCTGACCCTCCGGTGTTGCAGGGCAGGAAACCCAGGAGGCGGGGAACAGCCGTGGCAGCCCCTGCTGAATCCCACGGCAGTTGGCAGAGATGAGTCTTTGAGAAAAATGACAAAGTCCAAACGCTCCAGGCGTGCCGGCCAGGGGGGCGTACCCGGCTGGCCGGGCCGGCGGGAGCTGCGGCTGCCGGGGCTGAGCCGAGTATCGATGCATGTCGTGAGAACCGGTATGAGGGTAATCCTGGGCCCTCGGGGCCGAGGCACGGTTCCAGGAAGGCGGAAGGAGCGGGCCCGCTTCCCCTGATAGCGCCGACGGCGGTAAAATAAGGCCTCGCAAAACGTCAGGACGAACACCTTTTTTGCATATAAGGGAACGAGCGGTGTGCGGTCCTTGACAAAGTGACAATTTCTCAATGTGCTGAGGAGTGGGGACCGCTCAAAGTCAAAGCACCGCGGCCGCCCCTCTGCCACCTCCCTGGGAGCAGAGTCATCGAGCGCGAGGGTCCCCACTCCGCCTGTGCAGGCCGCGGGGCCAACAGGCTGGCTGGCTGCCCGGGCAGACCCCGCTCTCCGAGCGGCCGGGCGCCACGTTCGAGAGGTGTACGAAGCCACCTTGGGGGGCTGCGGAGGCCGCCCTGAGAGCGCATCCAAGCCCCTGCTGAGAACCCTGTCCTAGCTGCCTGCGAGGGCAGGCGGGACCCCACCAGGAGGCCGTGCACAGCCCGCGGCAGCCACTGCTGAAGCCCACGGCAGTTGGCAGAGATGGGTCTTTGAGAAAAAATGACAAAGTCCAAACGCCTCCAGGCGCCGGCCAGGGGGACGGACCCGGCTGGCCGGGCCGGCGGGAGCTGCGGCGGCTGGGGCTGAGCCGAGTGGCGATGCATGTCCTGAGAACCGGGAAGGGGACAAACCAGTAGCTCCAGGCCGGGCTAGAGTTCCAGGAGGTCGGCCTGACTCTGGAGGTTTTCCCCCTGGCTTTTCCCCATAGGCCAAAATGGGGGAAGTCAAAAAAGCACCCCCGCCAGATGTATGCAGAAGGGGCTGGCTGGTGATGGGGAGCGGGCTGTTGGCAGCAGTGCGCTGGCTGCAGGGGTGGCCCGGGGCGGCTGCGGAGGGCCCCCAAAGCGCACCTACCAGTGGTGGCTCAAGACCCAGCCTGAGCCTCCGATGTCCCCGGGCAGGACGCCCAGGAGGCCGGGCACAGACCGCCGCTTGCCCCCTTGCCGTTTGACGAAGCTTGCACGGTCGGAAAAAGTTTCAAAGTCCCAACGGGGAGAGAGGGTTGACGGCGAGGGGGTGCTGGCTGCCACTGGGGCCGGGCTGGAGGCCCTGGAGGTGGGCCTGCGGGTGCGGAGGGGCCCCCTGAGAGCACCCAACAGAAGTTGCTCAAGACCCTGCCTGAGCCTCCGGTGTTGCAGGGAAGGACACCCAGGGGGCGGGGAACAGCCGTGGCAGCCCCCCTTGCAGTTGAACAAAGTTTGAGGAGACAAGTCATGAAAATGACAAAGTCCAAACGCTCCAGGCGTGCAGGCCAGGGGGGCGGACCCGGCTGGCCGGGCTGGCGGGGGCTGCGGCTGCCGGGGCTGAGCCGAGTGTCAATGCATGTCCTGAGAACCGGGAAGGGGACAAACCGGTGGCTCCAGGCCGGGTTGGAGTTCCAGGAGGTCGGCAGGACTCTGGAGGTTTTCCCCTTGGCATTGTCCCATTGGCCACAATGGGGGAAGTCAAAAAAGCACCCCCAGCAGATGTATGCAGAGGGGCTGGGGGGTGATGGAGAGCGGGCTGTTGGCAGCAGTGTGCTGGCTGCAGGGGTGGGCATGGGCGGCTGCGGAGGGCCCCCTGAGTGCACCTGCCAGCGGTGGCTCAAAACCCTGGCTGAGCCTCCGATGTCCCCGGGCAGGACCCCAGGAGGCCGGGCAGAGCCCGCCGCTTGCCCCCTTGCCGTTTGACGAAGCTCGCACGGTCAGAAAAAGTTTCAAAGTCCCAACGGGGAGAGAGTGTTGAGGGCGAGGGGGTGCAGGCAGCTCCAGGGGCCGGGGGCAACCCCTGGAGGCTGGGCACGGACCGCGGCACACCCCCTTGCGGTCGAACAAAGTTTGAGGAGACAAGTCATGAAAATGACAAAGTCCAAACGCTCCAGGCGTGCAGGCCAGGGGGGCGGACCCGGCTGGCCGGGCCGGCGGGAGCTGCGGCTGCCGGGGCTGAGCCGAGTGTCAATGCATGTCCTGAGAACCGGGAAGGGGACAAACCGGTGGCTCCAGCCCGGGTTGGAGTTCCATGAGGTCGGCCTGACTCTGGAGGTTTTCCCCTTGGCATTTTCCCATTGGCCAAAAGGGGGGAAGTCAAAAAAGCACCCCCAGCAGATGTATGCAGAAGGGGCTGGGGGGTGACGGAGAGCGGGCTGTTGGCAGCTGCGTGGTGGCTGCTGGCAGCCGTGTGCTGGCTGCAGGGGTGGGCCTGGGCGGCTGCCGAGGGCCCCCGTAGTGCACCTACCAGCGGTGGTTGAAGACATTGCCTGAGCCTCCGATGTGCCCGGGCAGGACACCCGGGAGGCGGGGAACAGCCCCCGCTGAAGTCCATGGCATGTGCCAGAATCGAGTCTTGGAGAAAAAGTGACAAAGTCCAAACGCTCCAGGCGCCGGCCAGGGCGGTTGACCCCGGCTGGCCGGGCCGGCGGGAGCTGCGGCTGCCGGGGCTGAGCCGAGTGTCGATGCATGTCGTGAGAACCGGGAAGGGGACAAACCTGTGGCTCCAGGCCGGGTTGGAGTTCCAGGAGGTCGGCCTGACTCTGGACGTTTTCCCCTTAGCATTTCCCCATAGGCCAAAACGGGGGAAGTCAAAAAAGCACCCCCGCCAGATGTATGCAGAGTTGGGCTGGGGGGTGACGGGGAGCGGGCTGTTGGCAGCTGTGTGGTGGCTGCAGGGGTGGGCCTGGGCGGCTGCGGAGGGCGCCTTCAGAGTGCACCTACCAGTAGGGGCTCAAGACCCAGGCTGAGCCTCCGATGTGCCCGGGCAGGACACCCAGGAGGCGGGGAGCAGACACCCCCGCTGAAGCCCACGGCAGTTGGCAGAGATGAGTCTTGGAGAAAAAAAACGACAAAGTCCAAACGCTCCAGGCGCTGGCCAGGGGTGCGGACCGGGCCGGCCGGGCCGGCGGGGGCTGCGGCTGCCGGGGCTGAGCCGAGTGTTGATGCATGTCCTGAGAACCGGGAAGGGGACAGACCGGTGGCTCCAGGCCGGGTTGGAGTTCCAGGAGGTCGGCCTGACTCTGGAGGTTTCCCCCCTGGCTTTTCCCCATAGGCCAAAAGGGGGGAAGTCAAAAAAGCACCCCCGCCAGATGTATGCAGAGTTGGGCTGGGGGGTGACGGGGAGCGGGCTGTTGGCAGCTGTGTGGTGGCTGCTGGCAGCCGTGTGCTGGCTGCAGGGGTGGGCCTGGGCGGCTGCCGAGGGCCCCCGTAGTGCACCTACCAGCAGTAGCTCAAGACCCAGGCTGACCCTCCGATGTGCCCGGGCAGGACACCCAGGAGGCGGGGAGCAGCCCCCGCTGAAGCCCACGTCAGTTGGCAGAGACGGGTCTTTGAGAAAAAATGACAAAGTCCAAACGCTCCAGGCGCCGGCCAGGGCGGCGGACCCGGCTGGCCGGGCTGGCGGGGGCTGCGGCTGCCGGGGCTGAGCCGAGTGTCAATGCATGTCCTGAGAACCGGGAAGGGGACAAACCGGTGGCTCCAGGCCGAGCTCGAGTTCCAGGAGGTCGGCCTGACTCTGGAGGTTTTCCCCTTGGCTTTTCCCCATAGGCCAAAATGGGGGAAGTCAAAAAAGCACCCCCGCCAGATGTATGCAGAGGGCCTGGGGGGTGATGGGGAGCGGGCTGTTGGCAGCAGTGTGCTGGCTGCAGAGGTGTGCCTGGGCGTCTGCGGAGGGCCCCCTGAGTGCACCTACCAGTAGTCACTCAACACCCAGCCTGAGCCTCCGATGTGCCCGGGCAGGAACCCAGGAGGCCGGGCACAGACCGCAGCCTGCCCCCTTGCCGTCCGATGAAGCTTGCACGGTCAGAAAAAGTTTCAAAGTCCCCACGGGGAGGGAGTGTTGAGGGCGAGGGGGTGCTGGCTGCTCCAGGGGCCGGGGGCAACCCCTGGAGGCTGGGCACGGACCGCGGCAGCCCCCCTTGCAGTCGGACAATGTCTGAGGAGACAAGTCGTGAAAATGACAAAGTCCAAACGCTCCAGGCGTGCCGGCCAGGGGTGCGGACCCGGCTGGCCGGGCCGGCGGGGGCTGCGGCTGCCGGGGCTGAGCCGAGTGTCAATGCATGTCCTGAGAACCGGGAAGGGGACAAACCGGAGGCTCCAGGCCGGGCGGCAGTTCCAGGAGGTCGGCCTGACTCTGGAGGTTTTCCCCCTGGCATATTCCCATTGGCCAAAATGGGGGAAGTCAAAAAAGCACCCCCAGCAGATGTATGCAGAAGGGCTGGCGGGTGATGGGGAGCTGGCTGTTGGCAGCAGTGTGCTGACTGCAGAGGTGTGCATGGGCGGCTGCGGAGGGCCCCCTGTGTGCACCTGCCCGTGGTGGCTGAAAACCCAAGCTGAGCCTCCGATGTGCCCGGGCAGGACCCCAGGAGGCCGGGCACAGAACACCGGTTGCCCCCTTGCCGTTTGACGAAGCTTGCACGGTCGGGAAAAGTTTCAAAGTCCCAACGGGGAGAGAGTGTTGACGGCGAGGGGGTGCTGGCTGCTCCAGGGCCCGGGGGGAGCGCCTGGAGGTGGGCCTGGGGGTGTGGAGGGGCCCCCTGATAGCACCCAACAGAAGTTGCTCAAGACCCTGCCTGAGCCTCTGGTGTTGCAGGGAAGGACACCCAGGAGGCGGGGAACAGCCGTGGCAGCCCCCCTTGCAGTCGGACAAAGTTTGAGGAGACAAGTCATGAAAATGACAAAGTCCAAACGCTCCAGGCGTGTCGGCCAGGGGGGCGGACCCGGCTGGCCGGGCCGACGGGAGCTGCGGCGGCTGGGGAAGAGCCGAGTGTCGATGAAGGTCCTGAGAACCGGGAAGGGGACAAACCAGTAGCTCCAGGCTGGGCCGGAGTTCCAGGAGGTCGGCCTGACTCTGGAGGTTTTCCCCCCGGCCTTTCCCCTTAGGCCAAAATGGGGGAAGTCAAAAAAGCACCCCCGGCAGATGTGTGCAATGGGCTGGGGGGTGATGGAGAGCGGGCTGTTGGCAGCTGTGTGGCGGCTGCAGGGGTGGGCCTGGGCGGCTGCGGAGGGCCCCCAAAGTGCACCTACAAGTAGGGGCCCAAGACCCAGGCTGAGCCTCCGAAGTTCCCCGGGCAGGACACCCAGGAGGCGGGGAGCAGCCCCCGCTGAAGTCCACGGCATGTGCCAGAGGCGAGTCTTGGAGAAAAAATGACAAAGTCCAAACGCTCCAGGCGTGCCGGCCAGGGGGGCGGACCTGGCTGGCCGGGCCGGCGGGAGCTGCGGCTGCCGGGGCTGAGCCGAGTGTCAATGCATGTCCTGAGAACCGGGAAGGGGACAGACCGGTGGCTCCAGTCCGGGTTGGAGTTCCAGGAGGTCGGCCTGACTCTGGAGGTTTTCCCCCTGGCTTTTCCCCATAGGCCAAAACGGGGGGAGGCAAAAAAGCACCCCCAGCAGATGTATGCAATGGGCTGGTGGGTGATGGAGAGCGGGCTGTTGGCAGCTGTGTGGTGGCTGCAGTGGTGGGCCTGGGCGGCTGCGGAGGGCCCCCAAAGTGCACCTACCAGTAGGGGCCCAAGACCCTGGCTGAGCCTCCGATGTGCCCGGGCAGGACACCCGGGAGGCGGGGAGCAGCCCCCGCTGAGGTCCATGGCATGTGCCAGAGGCGAGTCTTGGAGAAAAAACGACAAAGTCCAAACGCTCCAGGCGCCGGGCAGGGTGGCGGACCCGGGTGGCCGGGCCGGCGGGGGCTGCGGCTGCCGGGGCTGAGCCGAGTGTCAATGCATGTCCTGAGAACCGGGAAGGGGACAAACCGGTGGCTCCAGGCCGGGTTGGAGTTCCAGGGGATCGGCCTGACTCTGGAGGTTTTCCCCCTGGCTTTTCCCCATAGGCCAAAACGGGGGGAGCCAAAAAAGCACCCCCAGCAGATGTATGCAGAGGGGCTGGGGGGTGACAGAGAGCGGGCTGTTGGCAGCTGTCTGGTGGCTGCAGGGGTGGCCCTGGGCGGCTGAAGAGGGCCCCCTGAGTGCACCTACCAGCAGTAGCTCAAGACCCAGGCTGAGCCTCCGATGTCCCCGGGCAGGACCCCAGGAGGCCGGGTAGAGCCCGCAGGTCACCCCCTTGCCGTCCAATGAAGCTTGCACGGTCAGAAAAGTTTCAAAGTCCCAACGGGGAGAGAGTGTTGACGGCGAGGGGGTGCTGGCTGCTCCAGGGGCCGGGGGCAGCCCCTGGAGGTCGGCCTGGGGGTGTGGAGGGGCCCCCCTGAGAGCACCCAACAGTAGTTGCTCAAGACCCTGCCTGAGCCTCCGGTGTGCCCGGGCATGAACCCCAGGAGGCGGGGAACAGCCGTGGCAGCCCCTGCTGAAGTCCTTGGCAGTTGGCAGAGGCGAGTCTTGGGGGAAAAAATGACAAAGTCCAAACGCTCCAGGCGCCGGCCAGGGGGGCGGAACCGGCTGGCCGGGCCGGCGGGGGCCGCGGCTGCCGGGGCTGAGCCGAGTGTCGATGCAGGTCCTGAGAACCGGGAAGGGGACAAACCAGTAGCTCCAGGCCGGGTTGGAGTTCCACGAGGTCGGCATGACTCTGGAGGCTTTCCCCCTGGCATTTTCCCATTGGCCAAAATGGGGGAAGTCAAAAAAGCACCCCCAGCAGATGTATGCAGAGGGGCTGGGGGGTGACGGAGAGCGGGCTGTTGGCAGCTGTGTGGTGGCTGCAGGGGTGGCCCTGGGCGGCTGCAGAGGGCCCCCTGAGTGCACCTATCAGCCGTTGCTCAAGACCCCGCCTGAGCCTCCGGTGTTGCAGGTCAGGACACCCATTGGCGGGGAACAGCAGGTGGCAGCCCATGCTATAGTCGTTGGCAGAGATGAGTCTTGGAGAAAAAACGACAAAGTCCAAACGCTCCAGGCGTGCCGGCCAGGGCGGCGGACCCGGCTGGCTGGGCCGGCGGGAGCTGCGGCTGCCGGGGCTGAGCCGAGTGTCAATGCATGTCGTGAGAACCGGTATGAGGGTAATCCTGGTCGCTCCGGGCCGAGCCCCGGTTCCACGAAGGCGGAAGGAGCGGGCCTGTTTCCCCTGATAGCGCCGACGGCGGTAAAATAAGGCCTCGCAAAACGTCAGCACGAACACCTTGTCGGGGTATAAGGGAACGAGCGGTGTGCGGTCTTTGACAAAGTGACAGTGTGTCTCAAAAAAAGCACCCCCGGCAGATGTGCGCGGACGGGGCTGGCTGGTGACGGAGAGCGGGCTGTTGGCAGCGGTGTGTGCTGGCTGCAGGGGTGGCCCGGGGCGGCTGCGGAGGGCCCCCTGAGTGCACCTACCAGTAGTGGCTCAACACCCTGGCTGAGCCTCCGATGTCCCCGGGCAGGACCCCAGGAGGCCGGGCACAGACCGCCGCTTGCCCCCTTTGCCGTTTGACGAAGCTTGCACGGTCGGAAAAAGTTTCAAAGTCCCAACGGGGAGAGAGGGTTGACGGCGAGGGGGTGCTGGCTGCTCCAGGGGCCGGGGGGAACCCCTGGAGGCTGGGCATGGACCGCGGCCGCCCCCCTTGCAGTCGGACAATGTTTGAGGAGACAAGTCATGAAAATGACAAAGTCCGAACGCTCCAGGCGCCGGCCAGGGGGGCGGACCTGGCTGGCCGCCTGGCGGGGACTGCGGCTGCCGGGGCTGAGCCGAGTGTCGATGCATGTCCTGAGAACCGGGAAGGGGACGAACCGGTGGCTCCAGGCCGAGCTCGAGTTCCAGGAGGTCGGCCTGACTCTGGAGGTTTTCCCCCTGGCTTTTCCCCATAGGCCAAAACGGGGGAAGTCAAAAAAGCACCCCCGGCAGATGTATGCAGAGGGGCTGGCGGGTGATGGGGAGCGGGCTGTTGGCAGCAGTGTGCTGGCTGCAGGGATGGGCCTGGGTGGCTGCGGAGGGCCCCCTGAGTGCACCTACCAGTGGTGGCTCAAGACCCAGGCTGAGCCTCCGATGTGCCCGGGCAGGACCCCAGGAGGCCGGGCACAGACCGCCGCTTGCCCCCTTTGCCGTTTGACGAAGCTTGCACGGTCGGAAAAAGTTTCAAAGTCCCAACGGGGAGAGAGTGTTGACGGCGAGGGGGCGCTGGCCGCTCCAGGGGCCGGGGGGAGCCCCTGGAGGTGGGCCTGGGGGTGTGGAGGGGCCCCCTATGAGCACCCAACAGTCGTGGGTCAAGACCCTGCCTGAGCCTCCGGTGTTGCAGGGAAGGACACCCAGGAGGCGGGGAACAGCCGGGGCAGCCCCCCTTGCAGTTGAACAAAGTTTGAGGAGACAAGTCATGAAAATGACAAAGTCCAAACGCTCCAGGCGTGCCGGCCAGGGGGGCGGACACGGCTGGCCTGGCTGGCGGGGGCTGCGGCTGCCGGGGAAGATCCGAGTGTCAATGCAGGTCCTGAGAACCGGGAAGGGGACAAACCGGTGGCTCCAGGCCGGGTTGGAGTTCCAGGAGGTCGGCCTGACTGTGGAGGTTTTCCCCTTAGCATTTTCCCATAGGCCAAAAGGGGGGAAGTCAAAAAAGCACCCCCGCCAGATATAGTATGCAGAGGGGCTGGCTGGTGATGGGGAGCGGGCTGTTGGCAGCAGTGTGCTGGCTGCAGAGGTGTGCATGGGCGTCTGCGGAGGGCCCCCTGAGTGCACCTGCCAGTGGTGGCTCAGCACCCTGGCTGAGCCTCCGATGTGCCCCGGCAGGACCCCAGGAGGCCGGGCACAGAACGCCGGCTGCCCCCCTTGCCGTTTGACGAAGCTTGCGCGGTCAGAAAAGTTTCAAAGTCCCAACGGGGAGAGAGCGTTGACGGCGAGGGGGTGCTGGCAGCTCCAGGGGCCGGGGGCAACCCCTGGAGGCTGGGCACGGACTGCGGCAGCCCCCCTTGCGGTCGAGCAAAGTTTGAGGAGACAAGTCATGAAAATGACAAAGTCCAAACGCTCCAGGCGTGCCGGCCAGGGTGGCGGACCCGGCTGGCTGGGCCGGTGGGAGCTGCGGCTGCCGGGGCTGAGCCGAGTGTCGATGTATGTCGTGAGAACCGGTATGAGGGTAATCCTGGTCGCTCCGGGCCGAGGCACGGTTCCAGGAGGGCGGAAGGAGCGGGCCCGATTCCCCTGATAGCGCCGACGGCGGTAAATTAAGGCCTCGCAAAACGTCAGGACGAACACCTTTTTTGCATATAAGGGAACGAGCGGTGTGCCGTCTTTGACAAAGTGACTATTTCTCAGAGTGCTGGAGTGGGGACCGCTCAAAGTCAAAGCTCCGCGGCCGCCCCTCTGCCACCTCCCCGGGAGCAGAGTCGTCGAGCGCGAGTGTCCCCACTCCGCCTGTCCAGGCCGCGGGGCCGACAGGCTGGCTGGCTGCCCGGGGAGACCCCGCTCTCCGAGCGGCCGGGCGCCACGTTCGAGAGGTGTGCGAAGCCACCTTGGGGGCCTGCGGAGGCCCCCCTGAGAGCGCCTCCAAGCCCTTGCTGAGAACCCTGTCCTAGATGCCTGCGCGGGCAGGCGGGACCCCACCAGGAGGCCGTGCACAGCCCGCGGCAACCACTGCTGAAGCCCAGGGCAGTTGGCAGAGATGAGTCTTTGAAAAAAAATGACAAAGTCCAAACGCCTCCAGGCGCCGGCCAGGGGGACGGACCCGGCTGGCCGGGCCGGCGGGAGCTGCGGCGGCTGGGGCTGAGCCGAGTGGCGATGCATGTCCTGAGAACCGGGAAGGGGACAAACCGGAGGCTCCTGGCCGGGCGGCAGTTCCAGGAGGTCGGCCTGACTCTGGAGGTTTTCCCCCTGGCATTTTCCCATTGGCCAAAATGGGGGAAGTCAAAAAAGCACCCCCAGCAGATGTATGCAGAGGGGCTGGCTGGTGATGGGGAGCGGTCTGTTGGCAGCAGTGTGCTGGCTGCAGAGGTGTGCATGGGCGGCTGCGGAGGGCCCCCTGAGTGCACCTGCCCGTGGTGGCTGAAAACCCAGGCTGAGCCTCCGATGTGCCCGGGCAGGACCCCAGGAGGCCGGGCACAGAACGCCGGTTGCCCCCTTGCCGTTTGACGAAGCTTGCACGGTCAGAAAAGTTTCAAAGTCCCAACGGGGAGAGAGTGCTGACGGTGATGGGGTGCTGGCTGCTCCAGGGGCCGGGAGGGAGGCCCTGGAGGTGGGCCTGGGGGTGTGGAGGGGCCCCCTGAGAGCACCTACCAGCAGTTGCTCAAGACCCTGCCTGAGCCTCCGGTGTTGCAGGGCAGGACACCCATTGGCGGGGAACAGCAGGTGGCAGCCCCTGCTGAAGTCCTTGGCAGTTGGCAGAGATGAGTCTTGGAGAAAAAAAACGACAAAGTCCAAACGCTCCAGGCGCCGGTCAGGGGGGCGGACCCGGCTGGCCGGGCCGAGGGGAGCTGCGGCGGCTGGGGAAGAGCCGAGTGTCAAGGCATGTCCTGAGAACCGGGAAGGGGGCAAACCAGTAGCTCCAGGCCGGGCTAGGGTTCCAGGAGGTCGGCCTGACTCTGGAGGTTTTCCCCCTGGCTTTTCCCCATAGGCCAACATGGGGGAAGTCAAAAAAGCACCCCCGGCAGATGTATGCAGAGGGGCTGGCGGGTGATGGGGAGCGGGCTGTTGGCAGCCGTGTGCTGGCTGCAGAGGGCCCCCGAGGTGCTGCACCTACCAGTAGTTGCTCAAGACCCCCCCCCCCCCTGACCCTCCGGTGTTGCAGGGCAGGAAACCCAGGAGGCGGGGAACAGCCGTGGCAGCCCCTGCTGAATCCCACGGCAGTTGGCAGAGATGAGTCTTTGAGAAAAATGACAAAGTCCAAACGCTCCAGGCGTGCCGGCCAGGGGGGCGTACCCGGCTGGCCGGGCCGGCGGGAGCTGCGGCTGCCGGGGCTGAGCCGAGTATCGATGCATGTCGTGAGAACCGGTATGAGGGTAATCCTGGGCCCTCGGGGCCGAGGCACGGTTCCAGGAAGGCGGAAGGAGCGGGCCCGCTTCCCCTGATAGCGCCGACGGCGGTAAAATAAGGCCTCGCAAAACGTCAGGACGAACACCTTTTTTGCATATAAGGGAACGAGCGGTGTGCGGTCCTTGACAAAGTGACAATTTCTCAATGTGCTGAGGAGTGGGGACCGCTCAAAGTCAAAGCACCGCGGCCGCCCCTCTGCCACCTCCCTGGGAGCAGAGTCATCGAGCGCGAGGGTCCCCACTCCGCCTGTGCAGGCCGCGGGGCCAACAGGCTGGCTGGCTGCCCGGGCAGACCCCGCTCTCCGAGCGGCCGGGCGCCACGTTCGAGAGGTGTACGAAGCCACCTTGGGGGGCTGCGGAGGCCGCCCTGAGAGCGCATCCAAGCCCCTGCTGAGAACCCTGTCCTAGCTGCCTGCGAGGGCAGGCGGGACCCCACCAGGAGGCCGTGCACAGCCCGCGGCAGCCACTGCTGAAGCCCACGGCAGTTGGCAGAGATGGGTCTTTGAGAAAAAATGACAAAGTCCAAACGCCTCCAGGCGCCGGCCAGGGGGACGGACCCGGCTGGCCGGGCCGGCGGGAGCTGCGGCGGCTGGGGCTGAGCCGAGTGGCGATGCATGTCCTGAGAACCGGGAAGGGGACAAACCAGTAGCTCCAGGCCGGGCTAGAGTTCCAGGAGGTCGGCCTGACTCTGGAGGTTTTCCCCCTGGCTTTTCCCCATAGGCCAAAATGGGGGAAGTCAAAAAAGCACCCCCGCCAGATGTATGCAGAAGGGGCTGGCTGGTGATGGGGAGCGGGCTGTTGGCAGCAGTGCGCTGGCTGCAGGGGTGGCCCGGGGCGGCTGCGGAGGGCCCCCAAAGCGCACCTACCAGTGGTGGCTCAAGACCCAGCCTGAGCCTCCGATGTCCCCGGGCAGGACGCCCAGGAGGCCGGGCACAGACCGCCGCTTGCCCCCTTGCCGTTTGACGAAGCTTGCACGGTCGGAAAAAGTTTCAAAGTCCCAACGGGGAGAGAGGGTTGACGGCGAGGGGGTGCTGGCTGCCACTGGGGCCGGGCTGGAGGCCCTGGAGGTGGGCCTGCGGGTGCGGAGGGGCCCCCTGAGAGCACCCAACAGAAGTTGCTCAAGACCCTGCCTGAGCCTCCGGTGTTGCAGGGAAGGACACCCAGGGGGCGGGGAACAGCCGTGGCAGCCCCCCTTGCAGTTGAACAAAGTTTGAGGAGACAAGTCATGAAAATGACAAAGTCCAAACGCTCCAGGCGTGCAGGCCAGGGGGGCGGACCCGGCTGGCCGGGCTGGCGGGGGCTGCGGCTGCCGGGGCTGAGCCGAGTGTCAATGCATGTCCTGAGAACCGGGAAGGGGACAAACCGGTGGCTCCAGGCCGGGTTGGAGTTCCAGGAGGTCGGCAGGACTCTGGAGGTTTTCCCCTTGGCATTGTCCCATTGGCCACAATGGGGGAAGTCAAAAAAGCACCCCCAGCAGATGTATGCAGAGGGGCTGGGGGGTGATGGAGAGCGGGCTGTTGGCAGCAGTGTGCTGGCTGCAGGGGTGGGCATGGGCGGCTGCGGAGGGCCCCCTGAGTGCACCTGCCAGCGGTGGCTCAAAACCCTGGCTGAGCCTCCGATGTCCCCGGGCAGGACCCCAGGAGGCCGGGCAGAGCCCGCCGCTTGCCCCCTTGCCGTTTGACGAAGCTCGCACGGTCAGAAAAAGTTTCAAAGTCCCAACGGGGAGAGAGTGTTGAGGGCGAGGGGGTGCCGGCAGCTCCAGGGGCCGGGGGCAACCCCTGGAGGCTGGGCACGGACCGCGGCACACCCCCTTGCGGTCGAACAAAGTTTGAGGAGACAAGTCATGAAAATGACAAAGTCCAAACGCTCCAGGCGTGCAGGCCAGGGGGGCGGACCCGGCTGGCCGGGCCGGCGGGAGCTGCGGCTGCCGGGGCTGAGCCGAGTGTCAATGCATGTCCTGAGAACCGGGAAGGGGACAAACCGGTGGCTCCAGCCCGGGTTGGAGTTCCATGAGGTCGGCCTGACTCTGGAGGTTTTCCCCTTGGCATTTTCCCATTGGCCAAAAGGGGGGAAGTCAAAAAAGCACCCCCAGCAGATGTATGCAGAAGGGGCTGGGGGGTGACGGAGAGCGGGCTGTTGGCAGCTGCGTGGTGGCTGCTGGCAGCCGTGTGCTGGCTGCAGGGGTGGGCCTGGGCGGCTGCGGAGGGCCCCCTGAGTGCACCTGCCAGCGGTGGTTGAAGACATTGCCTGAGCCTCCGATGTGCCCGGGCAGGACACCCGGGAGGCGGGGAACAGCCCCCGCTGAAGTCCATGGCATGTGCCAGAATCGAGTCTTGGAGAAAAAATGACAAAGTCCAAACGCTCCAGGCGCCGGCCAGGGCGGTTGACCCCGGCTGGCCGGGCCGGCGGGGGCTGCGGCTGCCGGGGCTGAGCCGAGTGTCGATGCATGTCGTGAGAACCGGGAAGGGGACAAACCGGTGGCTCGAGGCCGGGTTGGAGTTCCAGGAGGTCGGCCTGACTCTGGAGGTTTTCCCCTTAGCATTTCCCCATAGGCCAAAACGGGGGAAGTCAAAAAAGCACCCCCAGCAGATGTATGCGGAGGGGCTGGGGGTTGACGGGGAGCGGGCTGTTGGCAGCTGTGTGGTGGCTGCAGGGGTGGGCCTGGGCGGCTGCGGAGGGCGCCTTCAGAGTGCACCTACCAGTAGGGGCTCAAGACCCAGGCTGACCCTCCGATGTGCCCGGGCAGGACACCCAGGAGGCGGGGAGCAGACACCCCCGCTGAAGCCCACGGCAGTTGGCAGAGATGAGTCTTTGAAAAAAACGACAAAGTCCAAACGCTCCAGGCGTTGCCCAGGGGTGCGGACCCGGCTGGCCGGGCCGGCGGGGGCTGCGGCTGCCGGGGAAGATCCGAGTGTCAATGCAGGTCCTGAGAACCGGGAAGGGGACAAACCGGTGGCTCCAGGCCGAGCTCGAGTTCCAGGAGGTCGGCCTGACTGTGGAGGTTTTCCCCCTGGCTTTTCCCCATAGGCCAAAAGGGGGGAAGTCAAAAAAGCACCCCCGGCAGATGTATGCAGAAGGGGCTGGGGGGTGACGGGGAGCGGGCTGTTGGCAGCTGTGCGGTGGCTGCTGGCAGCCGTGTGCTGGCTGCAGGGGTGGCCCGGGGCGGCTGCGGAGGGCCCCTTCAGAGTGCACCTAGCAGTAGGGGCTGATGACCCAGGCTGAGCCTCCGATGTGCCCGGGCAGGACACCCAGGAGGCGGGGAGCAGCCCCCGCTGAAGTCCATGGCATGTGCCAGAGGCGAGTCTTGGAGAAAAAACGACAAAGTCCAAACGCTCCAGGCGCCGGGCAGGGTGGCGGACCGGGCTGGCCGGGCCGGCGGGAGCTGCGGCTGCCGGGGCTGAGCCGAGTGTCGATGCATGTCGTGAGAACCGGGAAGGGGACAAACCTGTGGCTCCAGGCCGGGTGGGAGTTCCAGGAGGTCGGCCTGACTCTGGAGGTTTTCCCCTTAGCTTTTCCCCATAGGCCAAAAGGGGGGAAGTCAAAAAAGCACCCCCGGCAGATGTATGCAGAGTTGGGCTGGAGGGTGACGGAGAGCGGGCTGTTGGCAGCTGTGTGGTGGCTGCTGGCAGCCGTGTGCTGGCTGCAGGGGTGGGCCTGGGCGGCTGCCGAGGGCCCCCTGAGTGCACCTAGCAGTAGGGGCTGATGACCCAGGCTGAGCCTCCGATGTGCCCGGGCAGGACACCCAGGAGGCGGGGAGCAGCCCCCGCTGAAGTCCACGGCATGTGCCAGAGGCGAGTCTTGGAGAAAAAACGACAAAGTCCAAACGCTCCAGGCGCCGGGCAGGGTGGCGGACCGGGCTGGCCGGGCCGGCGGGAGCTGCGGCTGCTGGGGCTGAGCCGAGTATTAGTGCATGTCCTGAGAACCGGGAAGGGGACAAACCGGTGGCTCCAGGCCGGGTGGGAGTTCCAGGAGGTCGGCCTGGCTCTGGAGGTTTTCCCCTTGGCTTTTCCCCATAGGCCTAAACGGGGGAAGTCAAAAAAGCACCCCCAGCAGATGTATGCGGAGGGGCTGGGGGTTGACGGGGAGCGGGCTGTTGGCAGCTGTGTGGTGGCTGCAGGGGTGGGCCTGGGCGGCTGCGGAGGGCCCCCTGAGTGCAGCTACCAGCGGTGGCTCAAGACATTGCCTGAGCCTCCGATGTGCCCGGGCAGGACACCCAGGAGGCGGGGAGCAGCCCCCGCTGAAGCCCACGGCAGTTGGCAGAGATGAGTCTTTGAAAAAATGACAAAGTCCAAACGCTCCAGGCGCTGGCCAGGGGTGCGGACCGGGCTGGCCGGGCCGGCGGGAGCTGCGGCTGCCGGGGCTGAGCCGAGTGTCGATGCATGTCGTGAGAACCGGGAAGGGGACAAACCGGTGGCTCCAGGCCGGGTTGGAGTTCCAGGAGGTCGGCCTGACTCTGGAGGTTTTCCCCTTAGCATTTCCCCATAGGCCAAAAGGGGGGAAGTCAAAAAAGCACCCCCAGCAGATGTATGCAGGAGGGGCTGGGGGGTGACGGAGAGCGGGCTGTTGGCAGCTGTGTGGTGGCTGCTGGCAGCCGTGTGCTGGCTGCAGGGGTGGGCCTGGGCGGCTGCGGAGGGCCCCCTGAGTGCACCTACCAGTAGGGGCTGATGACCCAGGCTGAGCCTCCGATGTGCCCGGGCAGGACACCCTGGAGGCGGGGAGCAGCCCCCGCTGAAGTCCATGGCATGTGCCAGAGGCGAGTCTTGGAGAAAAAAATGACAAAGTCCAAACGCTCCAGGCGTGCCGGCCAGGGGGGCGGACCCGGCTGGCCGGGCCGGCGGGAGCTGCGGCTGCCGGTGAAGATCTGGGTGTCAATGCATGTCCTGAGAACCGGGAAGGGGACAAACCGGTGGCTCGAGTCCGGGTAGGAGTTCCATGAGGTCGGCCTGACTCTGGAGGTTTTCCCCTTGGCATTTCCCCATAGGCCAAAAGGGGGGAAGTCAAAAAAGCACCCCCGGCAGATGTATGCAGAAGGGGCTGGGTGGTGACGGAGAGCGGGCTGTTGGCAGCTGTGTGGTGGCTGCTGGCAGCCGTGTGCTGGCTGCAGGGGTGGGCCCCGGGCGGCTGCGGAGGGCCCCCAAAGCGCACCTACCAGTAGGGGCTGAAGACCCAGGCTGAGCCTCCGATGTGCCCGGGCAGGACACCCAGGGGGCGGGGAGCAGCCCCTGCTGAGGTCCATGGCATGTGCCAGAGGCGACTCTTGGAGAAAAAAACGACAAAGTCCAAACGCTCCAGGCGTGCCGTCCAGGGGGGCGGACCCAGCTGGTCGGACCGGCGGGAGCTGCGGCGGCCGGGGAAGAGCCGAGTGTCAATGCAGGTCACGAGAACCGGTATGAGGGTAAACCTGGCCGCTCCGGGCCGAGGCACGGTTCCAGGAGGGCGGAAGGAGCGGGCCCGCTTCCCCTGATAGCGCCGACGGCGGTAAAATAAGGCCTCGCAAAACGTCAGCACGAACACCTTGTCGGGGTATAAGGGAACGAGCGGTGTGCGGTCTTTGACAAAGTGACAGTGTTTCTCAAAAAAGCACCCCCGGCAGATGTGTGCAGACGGGGCTGGCTGGTGTGGGAGAGCGGCGGGCTGTTGGCAGCAGTGTGCTGGCTGCAGGGGTGGCCCGGGGCGGCTGCGGAGGGCCCCCAAAGCGCACCTACCAGCAGTAGCTCAAGACCCTGGCTGAGCCTCCGATGTCCCCGGGCAGGACCCCAGCAGGCCGGGCACGGACCGCAGCTTGCCCCCTTTGCCGTCCGATGAAGCTTGCACGGTCAGAAAAAGTTTCAAAGTCCCAACGGGGGAGAGAGTGTTGACGGCGAGGGGGCGCTGGCTGCTCCAGGGGCCGGGAGGGAGGCCCTGGAGGTCGGCCTGGGGGTGAGTGGAGCGGCCCCCGTGTGTCCCTGAGCGTCCCCCGGTCTTTGGTCGAGAGGGGGTCTCAGCCGCTAATGTGCCCGCCCGGGTACCTAGGGAGGCCGGCCTGGGGCGAGTGGAGCAGCCCCCGTGTGTCCCTGAGCGTCCCCTGGCGTTTGCTGAAGAGGGGGTCTCAGCCGCTAATGTGCCCGCCCGGGTACCTAGGGAGGCCGGCCTGGGGTGGGTGGAGCAGCCCCCGTGTGTCCCTGAGTGTCCCCTGGCGTTTGCTGAAGAGGGGGTCTCAGCCGCTAGTGTGCCCGCCTGGGTACCTAGGGAGGCCGGCCTGGGGCGAGTGGAGCAGCCCCCGTGTGTCCCTGAGCGTCCCCTGGCGTTTGCTGAAGAGGGGGTCTCAGCCGCTAATGTGCCCGCCTGGGTACCTAGGGAGGCCGGCCTGGGGCGAGTGGAGCAGCCCCCGTGTGTCCCCGAGTGCCCCCCGGTCTTTGGTGGAGAGGGGGTCTCAGCCGCTAATGTGCCCGCCTCAGGGAGTCCGGCCTGGGGCGAGTGGAGCAGCCCCCGTGTGTCCCTGAGCGTCCCCCGGTCTTTGGTGGAGAGGGGGTCTCAGCCGCTAATGTGCCCGCCTCAGGGAGGCCGGCCTGGGGCGAGTGGAGCAGCCCCCGTGTGTCCCTGAGCGTCCCCCGGTCTCTGGTGGAGAGGGGGCCTCAGCCGCTAATGTGCCCGCCTCAGGGAGGCCGGCCTGGGGCGAGTGGAGCAGCCCCCGTGTGTCCCTGAGCGTCCCCCGGTCTTTGGTCGAGAGGGGGTCTCAGCCGCTAATGTGCCCGCCTCAGGGAGGCCGGCCTGGGGCGAGTGGAGCAGCCCCCGTGTGTCCCTGAGTTCCCCCCGTTGCTCGCTCAAGAGGGGGTCTCAGCCGCTAATGTGCCCGCCTGGGTACCTAGAGAGGCCGGCCTGGGGTGAGTGGAGCAGCCCCCGTGTGTCCCTGAGCGTCCCCCGGTCTTTGGTCAAGAGGGGGTCTCAGCCGCTAATGTGCCCGCCTCAGGGAGGCCGGCCTGGGGCGAGTGGAGCAGCCCCCGTGTGTCCCTGAGCGTCCCCCGGTCTTTGGTGGAGAGGGGGTCTCAGCCGCTAATGTGCCCGCCTCAGGGAGGCCGGCCTGGGGCGAGTGGAGCTGCCCCCGTGTGTCCCTGAGTTCCCCCCGTTGCTCGCTCAAGAGGGGGTCTCAGCCGCTAATGTGCCCGCCTGGGTACCTAGAGAGGCCGGCCTGGGGTGAGTGGAGCAGCCCCCGTGTGTCCCTGAGCGTCCCCCGGTCTTTGGTCAAGAGGGGGTCTCAGCCGCTAATGTGCCCGCCTCAGGGAGGCCGGCCTGGGGCGAGTGGAGCAGCCCCCGTGTGTCCCTGAGCGTCCCCCGGTCTTTGGTGGAGAGGGGGTCTCAGCCGCTAATGTGCCCGCCTCAGGGAGGCCGGCCTGGGGCGAGTGGAGCAGCCCCCGTGTGTCCCTGAGTTCCCCCCGTTGCTCGCTCAAGAGGGGGTCTCAGCCGCTAATGTGCCCGCCTGGGTACCTAGAGAGGCCGGCCTGGGGTGAGTGGAGCAGCCCCCGTGTGTCCCTGAGCGTCCCCCGGTCTTTGGTCAAGAGGGGGTCTCAGCCGCTAATGTGCCCGCCTCAGGGAGGCCGGCCTGGGGCGAGTGGAGCAGCCCCCGTGTGTCCCTGAGCGTCCCCCGGTCTTTGGTGGAGAGGGGGTCTCAGCCGCTAATGTGCCCGCCTCAGGGAGGCCGGCCTGGGGCGAGTGGAGCAGCCCCCGTGTGTCCCTGAGTTCCCCCCGTTGCTCGCTCAAGAGGGGGTCTCAGCCGCTAATGTGCCCGCCTGGGTACCTAGAGAGGCCGGCCTGGGGTGAGTGGAGCAGCCCCCGTGTGTCCCTGAGCGTCCCCCGGTCTTTGGTCAAGAGGGGGTCTCAGCCGCTAATGTGCCCGCCTCAGGGAGGCCGGCCTGGGGCGAGTGGAGCAGCCCCCGTGTGTCCCTGAGCGTCCCCCGGTCTTTGGTGGAGAGGGGGTCTCAGCCGCTAATGTGCCCGCCTCAGGGAGGCCGGCCTGGGGCGAGTGGAGCAGCCCCCGTGTGTCCCTGAGTTCCCCCCGTTGCTCGCTCAAGAGGGGGTCTCAGCCGCTAATGTGCCCGCCTGGGTACCTAGAGAGGCCGGCCTGGGGTGAGTGGAGCAGCCCCCGTGTGTCCCTGAGCGTCCCCCGGTCTTTGGTCAAGAGGGGGTCTCAGCCGCTAATGTGCCCGCCTCAGGGAGGCCGGCCTGGGGCGAGTGGAGCAGCCCCCGTGTGTCCCTGAGCGTCCCCCGGTCTTTGGTCGAGAGGGGGTCTCAGCCGCTAATGTGCCCGCCTCAGGGAGGCCGGCCTGGGGCGAGTGGAGCAGCCCCCGTGTGTCCCTGAGTTCCCCCCGTTGCTCGCTCAAGAGGGGGTCTCAGCCGCTAATGTGCCCGCCTGGGTACCTAGAGAGGCCGGCCTGGGGTGAGTGGAGCAGCCCCCGTGTGTCCCTGAGCGTCCCCCGGTCTTTGGTCAAGAGGGGGTCTCAGCCGCTAATGTGCCCGCCTCAGGGAGGCCGGCCTGGGGCGAGTGGAGCAGCCCCCGTGTGTCCCTGAGCGTCCCCCGGTCTTTGGTGGAGAGGGGGTCTCAGCCGCTAATGTGCCCGCCTCAGGGAGGCCGGCCTGGGGCGAGTGGAGCAGCCCCCGTGTGTCCCTGAGTTCCCCCCGTTGCTCGCTCAAGAGGGGGTCTCAGCCGCTAATGTGCCCGCCTGGGTACCTAGAGAGGCCGGCCTGGGGTGAGTGGAGCAGCCCCCGTGTGTCCCTGAGCGTCCCCCGGTCTTTGGTCAAGAGGGGGTCTCAGCCGCTAATGTGCCCGCCTCAGGGAGGCCGGCCTGGGGCGAGTGGAGCAGCCCCCGTGTGTCCCTGAGCGTCCCCCGGTCTTTGGTCGAGAGGGGGTCTCAGCCGCTAATGTGCCCGCCCGGGTACCTGGGGAGGCCGGCCTGGGGCGAGTGGAGCAGCCCCCGTGTGTCCCTGAGCGCCCCCCGGTCTTTGGTGGAGAGGGGGTCTCAGCCGCTAATGTGCCCGCCCCAGGGAGGCCGGCCTGGGGCGAGTGGAGCAGCCCCCGTGTGTCCCTAAGTGTCCCCTGGCGTTTGCTGAAGAGGGGGTCTCAGCCGCTAATGTGCCCGCCTGGGTACCCAGGGAGGCCGGCCTGGGGCGAGTGGAGCAGCCCCCGTGTGTCCCTGAGCGTCCCCCGGTCTTTGCTCGAGAGGGGGTCTCAGCCGCTAATGTGCCCGCCTGGGTACCTAGAGAGGCCGGCCTGGGGCGAGTGGAGCAGCCCCCGTGTGTCCCTGAGCGTCCCCCGGTCTTTGGTCGAGAGGGGGTCTCAGCCGCTAATGTGCCCGCCTCAGGGAGGCCGGCCTGGGGCGAGTGGAGCAGCCCCCGTGTGTCCCTGAGTTCCCCCCGTTTGCTCGCTCAAGAGGGGGTCTCAGCCGCTAATGTGCCCGCCTGGGTACCTAGAGAGGCCGGCCTGGGGTGAGTGGAGCAGCCCCCGTGTGTCCCTGAGCGTCCCCCGGTCTTTGGTCAAGAGGGGGTCTCAGCCGCTAATGTGCCCGCCTCAGGGAGGCCGGCCTGGGGCGAGTGGAGCAGCCCCCGTGTGTCCCTGAGCGTCCCCCGGTCTTTGGTCGAGAGGGGGTCTCAGCCGCTAATGTGCCCGCCCGGGTACCTGGGGAGGCCGGCCTGGGGCGAGTGGAGCAGCCCCCGTGTGTCCCTGAGCGCCCCCCGGTCTTTGGTGGAGAGGGGGTCTCAGCCGCTAATGTGCCCGCCCCAGGGAGGCCGGCCTGGGGCGAGTGGAGCAGCCCCCGTGTGTCCCTAAGTGTCCCCTGGCGTTTGCTGAAGAGGGGGTCTCAGCCGCTAATGTGCCCGCCTGGGTACCCAGGGAGGCCGGCCTGGGGCGAGTGGAGCAGCCCCCGTGTGTCCCTGAGCGTCCCCCGGTCTTTGCTCGAGAGGGGGTCTCAGCCGCTAATGTGCCCGCCTGGGTACCTAGAGAGGCCGGCCTGGGGCGAGTGGAGCAGCCCCCGTGTGTCCCTGAGCGTCCCCCGGTCTTTGGTCGAGAGGGGGTCTCAGCCGCTAATGTGCCCGCCTCAGGGAGGCCGGCCTGGGGCGAGTGGAGCAGCCCCCGTGTGTCCCTGAGTTCCCCCCGTTTGCTCGCTCAAGAGGGGGTCTCAGCCGCTAATGTGCCCGCCTGGGTACCTAGAGAGGCCGGCCTGGGGTGAGTGGAGCAGCCCCCGTGTGTCCCTGAGCGTCCCCCGGTCTTTGGTCAAGAGGGGGTCTCAGCCGCTAATGTGCCCGCCTCAGGGAGGCCGGCCTGGGGCGAGTGGAGCAGCCCCCGTGTGTCCCTGAGCGTCCCCCGGTCTTTGGTCGAGAGGGGGTCTCAGCCGCTAATGTGCCCGCCCGGGTACCTGGGGAGGCCGGCCTGGGGCGAGTGGAGCAGCCCCCGTGTGTCCCTGAGCGCCCCCCGGTCTTTGGTGGAGAGGGGGTCTCAGCCGCTAATGTGCCCGCCTCAGGGAGGCCGGCCTGGGGCGAGTGGAGCAGCCCCCGTGTGTCCCTGAGCGTCCCCCGGTCTTTGGTCGAGAGGGGGTCTCAGCCGCTAATGTGCCCGCCTGGGTACCTAGAGAGGCCGGCCTGGGGCGAGTGGAGCAGCCCCCGTGTGTCCCTGAGCGTCCCCCGGTCTTTGGTCGAGAGGGGGTCTCAGCCGCTAATGTGCCCGCCTGGGTACCTAGAGAGGCCGGCCTGGGGCGAGTGGAGCAGCCCCCGTGTGTCCCTGAGCGTCCCCCGGTCTTTGGTCGAGAGGGGGTCTCAGCCGCTAATGTGCCCGCCTGGGTACCTAGAGAGGCCGGCCTGGGGCGAGTGGAGCAGCCCCCGTGTGTCCCTGAGCGTCCCCCGGTCTTTGGTCGAGAGGGGGTCTCAGCCGCTAATGTGCCCGCCTGGGTACCTAGAGAGGCCGGCCTGGGGCGAGTGGAGCAGCCCCCGTGTGTCCCTGAGTGCCCCCCGGTCTCTGGTGGAGAGGGGGTCTCAGCCGCTAATGTGCCCGCCTCAGGGAGGCCGGCCTGGGGCGAGTGGAGCAGCCCCCGTGTGTCCCTGAGCGCCCCCCGGTCTTTGGTGGAGAGGGGGTCTCAGCCGCTAATGTGCCCGCCTCAGGGAGGCCGGCCTGGGGCGAGTGGAGCAGCCCCCGTGTGTCCCGGAGTTCCCCCCGTTGCTCGCTCAAGAGGGGGTCTCAGCCGCTAATGTGCCCGCCTGGGTACCTAGAGAGGCCGGCCTGGGGTGAGTGGAGCAGCCCCCGTGTGTCCCTGAGCGTCCCCCGGTCTTTGGTCAAGAGGGGGTCTCAGCCGCTAATGTGCCCGCCTCAGGGAGGCCGGCCTGGGGCGAGTGGAGCAGCCCCCGTGTGTCCCTGAGCGTCCCCCGGTCTTTGGTCGAGAGGGGGTCTCAGCCGCTAATGTGCCCGCCTCAGGGAGGCCGGCCTGGGGCGAGTGGAGCAGCCCCCGTGTGTCCCCGAGTGCCCCCCGGTCTTTGGTGGAGAGGGGGTCTCAGCCGCTAATGTGCCCGCCTCAGGGAGGCCGGCCTGGGGCGAGTGGAGCAGCCCCCGTGTGTCCCTGAGCGTCCCCCGGTCTTTGGTGGAGAGGGGGTCTCAGCCGCTAATGTGCCCGCCTCAGGGAGGCCGGCCTGGGGCGAGTGGAGCAGCCCCCGGGTGTCCCTGAGCGTCCCCCGGTCATTGGTGGAGAGGGGGTCTCAGCCGCTAATGTGCCCGCCTCAGGGAGGCCGGCCTGGGGCGAGTTGAGCAGCCCCCGTGCGCCCCTGAGCGCCCCCTGGCGTTCGCTGAAGAGGGGGTCTCAGCCGCCAATATGGCCGCCCGGGTGCCCGGGGGAGCGGCCTGGGGTGGCCCTGTGCAGCCTCCGGGCGCCCCTGAGTGTTTTTCAGTATCTGGCCGAGACACCCCCTGACCCTCCGACTGTGTCCGTTTGGAGCGCCTGGTGCCTGGGCACCCCCTGAGTGTTTTTCAGTATCTGGCCGAGACACCCCCTGACCCTCCGACTGTGTCCGTTTTTAGTGCCTGGTGCCTGGGCACAGACCGCGGCAGCTCCCGCTGGCCGCATTGACAGAGTGCTGAAAAAATGACAAAGTCCGAAAATGCCTGAGAACCGGGAAGGGGACAAACCGGCGGCTCCAGGCCGAGCCGGAGTTCCAGGAGGTCGGCATGATTTTGCCGGTTTCCCCATAGGAGGTGCCAAGTTGCCAAAATGGGGGAACTCAAAAAAGCACCCCCGCCAGATGTATGTAGGGGGGCTGGATGGTCGATAGGGAGTGGGTGTCTGGCAGCAGGGGCCACCCCGCGCAGGTGCCCCGGGGGGCCGGCGGGGGGCCCCCGAAGACACCCCCCCCAGCACTCGCTGAAAACCCCGTCCGAGCCGCCCGCGCTGCCCGGAGGGAGTCCCGGGAGGCCGGGCACGGCCCGCGGGTCTCTCCCTCTGCCCCCCCGGTGAGGTTTGCACGGGGGGAAAAGTTTCAAAGTCCCAACGGGGGCGAGAGACAGTGCGGCGAGGGGTGGCGGGCTGCTCCGCGGACCCGGGGGAAGCCCGGGGAGGGCGGCCTGAGGGCGCGGAGGGCCCCCTGAGAGTGCCTACGGGTAGTAGGTGAGAAACCCTGCCTGTCCCACCCACGGGGCCGGGCAGGGCCCCGGGGAGTCCGGGCAGAGCCCGCAGGTCGCCCCCTTGCCGTCCGCTGACGCTCGCACGGTCAGAAAAGTTTCAAAGTCCCAACGGGGGGAGAGTGTTGACGGAGAAGGGGTGCTGGCTGCCCCTGGGGCCGGGCTGGAGCCCCTGGGGGTCGGCCTGGGGGTGTGGAGGGGCCCCCTGAGAGCACCCAACAGCAGTTGCTCAAGACCCTGCCTGAGCCTCCGATGTGCCCAGGCGGGACCCCAGGAGGCCGGGCACAGACCGCAGCCTGCCCCCTTGCCGTCCCATGAAGCTTGCACGGTCAGAAATGTTTCAAAGTCCCCACGGGGGGAGAGTGTTGACGGCGAGGGGGTGCTGGCTGCTCCAGGGGCCGGGGGCAAACCCTGGAGGCTGGGCACGGACTGCGGCAGCCCCCCTTGCAGTAGAACAAAGTTTGAGGAGACAAGTCATGAAAATGACAAAGTCCAAACTGCTCCATGCGCCGGCCAGGGGTGCGGACCCGGCAGGCCGGGCCGGCGGGGGCTGCAGCTGCCGGGGCTGAGCCGAGTGTCAGTGCAGGTCCTGAGAACCGGGAAGGGGACAAACCTGTGACTCCAGGCCGGGTTGGAGTTCCAGGAGGTCGGCAGGACTCTGGAGGTTTTCCCCTTGGCATTTTCCCATTGGCCACAATGGGGGAAGTCAAAAAAGCACCCCCAGCAGATGTATGCAGAGGGGCTGGCTGGTGATGGGGAGCGGGCTGTTGGCAGCGGTGTGCTGGCTGCAGAGGTGTGCATGGGCGGCTGCGGAGGGTCCCCCTGAGTGCACCTGCCAGCAGTGGCTCAACACCCTGGCTGAGCCTCCGATGTCCCCGGGCAGGACCCCAGGAGGCTGGGCAGAGCCCGCCGCTTGCCCCCTTGCCGTTTGACGAAGCTTGCACGGTCAGAAAAGTTTCAAAGTCCCAACGGGGAGAGAGTGTTGACGGCGAGGGGGTGCTGGCAGCTCCAGCGGCCGGGGGCAACCGCTGGAGGCTGGGCCCGGACTGCGGCAGCCCCCCTTGCAGTCGAACAAAGTTTGAGGAGACAAGTCATGAAAATGACAAAGTCCAAACGCTCCAGGCGTGCCGTCCAGGGGGGCGGACCCAGCTGGTCGGACCGGCGGGAGCTGCGGCGGCCGGGGAAGAGCCGAGTGTCAATGCAGGTCACGAGAACCGGTATGAGGGTAAACCTGGCCGCTCCGGGCCGAGGCACGGTTCCAGGAGGGCGGAAGGAGCGGGCCCGCTTCCCCTGATAGCGCCGACGGCGGTAAAATAAGGCCTCGCAAAACGTCAGCACGAACACCTTGTCGGGGTATAAGGGAACGAGCGGTGTGCGGTCTTTGACAAAGTGACAGTGTTTCTCAAAAAAGCACCCCCGGCAGATGTGTGCAGACGGGGCTGGCTGGTGTGGGAGAGCGGCGGGCTGTTGGCAGCAGTGTGCTGGCTGCAGGGGTGGCCCGGGGCGGCTGCGGAGGGCCCCCAAAGCGCACCTACCAGCAGTAGCTCAAGACCCTGGCTGAGCCTCCGATGTCCCCGGGCAGGACCCCAGCAGGCCGGGCACGGACCGCAGCTTGCCCCCTTTGCCGTCCGATGAAGCTTGCACGGTCAGAAAAAGTTTCAAAGTCCCAACGGGGGAGAGAGTGTTGACGGCGAGGGGGCGCTGGCTGCTCCAGGGGCCGGGAGGGAGGCCCTGGAGGTCGGCCTGGGGGTGAGTGGAGCGGCCCCCGTGTGTCCCTGAGCGTCCCCCGGTCTTTGGTCGAGAGGGGGTCTCAGCCGCTAATGTGCCCGCCCGGGTACCTAGGGAGGCCGGCCTGGGGCGAGTGGAGCAGCCCCCGTGTGTCCCTGAGCGTCCCCTGGCGTTTGCTGAAGAGGGGGTCTCAGCCGCTAATGTGCCCGCCCGGGTACCTAGGGAGGCCGGCCTGGGGCGAGTGGAGCAGCCCCCGTGTGTCCCTGAGCGTCCCCTGGCGTTTGCTGAAGAGGGGGTCTCAGCCGCTAATGTGCCCGCCCGGGTACCTAGGGAGGCCGGCCTGGGGCGAGTGGAGCAGCCCCCGTGTGTCCCTGAGCGTCCCCTGGCGTTTGCTGAAGAGGGGGTCTCAGCCGCTAATGTGCCCGCCCGGGTACCTAGGGAGGCCGGCCTGGGGCGAGTGGAGCAGCCCCCGTGTGTCCCTGAGCGTCCCCTGGCGTTTGCTGAAGAGGGGGTCTCAGCCGCTAATGTGCCCGCCCGGGTACCTAGGGAGGCCGGCCTGGGGCGAGTGGAGCAGCCCCCGTGTGTCCCTGAGCGTCCCCTGGCGTTTGCTGAAGAGGGGGTCTCAGCCGCTAATGTGCCCGCCCGGGTACCTAGGGAGGCCGGCCTGGGGCGAGTGGAGCAGCCCCCGTGTGTCCCTGAGCGTCCCCTGGCGTTTGCTGAAGAGGGGGTCTCAGCCGCTAATGTGCCCGCCCGGGTACCTAGGGAGGCCGGCCTGGGGCGAGTGGAGCAGCCCCCGTGTGTCCCTGAGCGTCCCCTGGCGTTTGCTGAAGAGGGGGTCTCAGCCGCTAATGTGCCCGCCCGGGTACCTAGGGAGGCCGGCCTGGGGCGAGTGGAGCAGCCCCCGTGTGTCCCTGAGCGTCCCCTGGCGTTTGCTGAAGAGGGGGTCTCAGCCGCTAATGTGCCCGCCCGGGTACCTAGGGAGGCCGGCCTGGGGCGAGTGGAGCAGCCCCCGTGTGTCCCTGAGCGTCCCCTGGCGTTTGCTGAAGAGGGGGTCTCAGCCGCTAATGTGCCCGCCCGGGTACCTAGGGAGGCCGGCCTGGGGCGAGTGGAGCAGCCCCCGTGTGTCCCTGAGCGTCCCCTGGCGTTTGCTGAAGAGGGGGTCTCAGCCGCTAATGTGCCCGCCCGGGTACCTAGGGAGGCCGGCCTGGGGCGAGTGGAGCAGCCCCCGTGTGTCCCCGAGCGCCCCCCGGTCTCTGGTGGAGAGGGGGTCTCAGCCGCTAATGTGCCCGCCTCAGGGAGTCCGGCCTGGGGCGAGTGGAGCAGCCCCCGTGTGTCCCCGAGCGCCCCCCGGTCTCTGGTGGAGAGGGGGTCTCAGCCGCTAATGTGCCCGCCTCAGGGAGTCCGGCCTGGGGCGAGTGGAGCAGCCCCCGTGTGTCCCCGAGCGCCCCCCGGTCTCTGGTGGAGAGGGGGTCTCAGCCGCTAATGTGCCCGCCTCAGGGAGTCCGGCCTGGGGCGAGTGGAGCAGCCCCCGTGTGTCCCCGAGCGTCCCCCGGTCTCTGGTGGAGAGGGGGTCTCAGCCGCTAATGTGCCCGCCTCAGGGAGGCCGGCCTGGGGCGAGTGGAGCAGCCCCCGTGTGTCCCTGAGTGTCCCCTGACGTTTGCTGAAGAGGGGGTCTCAGCCGCCAATATGGCCGCCCGGGTACCAGTGGGGGCCGGCCTGGGGCGAGTGGAGCAGCCCCCGTGTGTCCCTGAGCGTCCCCCGGTCTTTGGTCGAGAGGGGGTCTCAGCCGCTAATGTGCCCGCCTCAGGGAGGCCGGCCTGGGGTGAGTGGAGCAGCCCCCGTGTGTCCCTGAGCGTCCCCCGGTCTTTGGTCAAGAGGGGGTCTCAGCCGCTAATGTGCCCGCCTCAGGGAGGCCGGCCTGGGGCGAGTGGAGCAGCCCCCGTGTGTCCCTGAGCGTCCCCCGGTCTTTGGTCGAGAGGGGGTCTCAGCCGCTAATGTGCCCGCCCGGGTACCCAGGGAGGCCGGCCTGGGGCGAGTGGAGCAGCCCCCGTGTGTCCCTGAGCGTCCCCCGGTCTTTGGTCGAGAGGGGGTCTCAGCCGCTAATGTGCCCGCCTCAGGGAGGCCGGCCTGGGGCGAGTGGAGCAGCCCCCGTGTGTCCCGGAGTTCCCCCCGTTGCTCGCTCAAGAGGGGGTCTCAGCCGCTAATGTGCCCGCCTGGGTACCTAGAGAGGCCGGCCTGGGGTGAGTGGAGCAGCCCCCGTGTGTCCCTGAGCGTCCCCCGGTCTTTGGTCAAGAGGGGGTCTCAGCCGCTAATGTGCCCGCCTCAGGGAGGCCGGCCTGGGGCGAGTGGAGCAGCCCCCGTGTGTCCCTGAGCGTCCCCCGGTCTTTGGTCGAGAGGGGGTCTCAGCCGCTAATGTGCCCGCCCGGGTACCTGGGGAGGCCGGCCTGGGGCGAGTGGAGCAGCCCCCGTGTGTCCCTGAGCGCCCCCCGGTCTTTGGTGGAGAGGGGGTCTCAGCCGCTAATGTGCCCGCCTCAGGGAGGCCGGCCTGGGGCGAGTGGAGCAGCCCCCGTGTGTCCCTGAGCGTCCCCCGGTCTTTGGTCGAGAGGGGGTCTCAGCCGCTAATGTGCCCGCCTGGGTACCTAGAGAGGCCGGCCTGGGGCGAGTGGAGCAGCCCCCGTGTGTCCCTGAGCGTCCCCCGGTCTTTGGTCGAGAGGGGGTCTCAGCCGCTAATGTGCCCGCCTGGGTACCTAGAGAGGCCGGCCTGGGGCGAGTGGAGCAGCCCCCGTGTGTCCCTGAGCGTCCCCCGGTCTTTGGTCGAGAGGGGGTCTCAGCCGCTAATGTGCCCGCCTGGGTACCTAGAGAGGCCGGCCTGGGGCGAGTGGAGCAGCCCCCGTGTGTCCCTGAGCGTCCCCCGGTCTTTGGTCGAGAGGGGGTCTCAGCCGCTAATGTGCCCGCCTGGGTACCTAGAGAGGCCGGCCTGGGGCGAGTGGAGCAGCCCCCGTGTGTCCCTGAGTGCCCCCCGGTCTCTGGTGGAGAGGGGGTCTCAGCCGCTAATGTGCCCGCCTCAGGGAGGCCGGCCTGGGGCGAGTGGAGCAGCCCCCGTGTGTCCCTGAGCGCCCCCCGGTCTTTGGTGGAGAGGGGGTCTCAGCCGCTAATGTGCCCGCCTCAGGGAGGCCGGCCTGGGGCGAGTGGAGCAGCCCCCGTGTGTCCCGGAGTTCCCCCCGTTGCTCGCTCAAGAGGGGGTCTCAGCCGCTAATGTGCCCGCCTGGGTACCTAGAGAGGCCGGCCTGGGGTGAGTGGAGCAGCCCCCGTGTGTCCCTGAGCGTCCCCCGGTCTTTGGTCAAGAGGGGGTCTCAGCCGCTAATGTGCCCGCCTCAGGGAGGCCGGCCTGGGGCGAGTGGAGCAGCCCCCGTGTGTCCCTGAGCGTCCCCCGGTCTTTGGTCGAGAGGGGGTCTCAGCCGCTAATGTGCCCGCCTCAGGGAGGCCGGCCTGGGGCGAGTGGAGCAGCCCCCGTGTGTCCCCGAGTGCCCCCCGGTCTTTGGTGGAGAGGGGGTCTCAGCCGCTAATGTGCCCGCCTCAGGGAGGCCGGCCTGGGGCGAGTGGAGCAGCCCCCGTGTGTCCCTGAGCGTCCCCCGGTCTTTGGTCGAGAGGGGGTCTCAGCCGCTAATGTGCCCGCCCGGGTACCCAGGGAGGCCGGCCTGGGGCGAGTGGAGCAGCCCCCGTGTGTCCCTGAGCGTCCCCCGGTCTTTGGTCGAGAGGGGGTCTCAGCCGCTAATGTGCCCGCCTCAGGGAGGCCGGCCTGGGGCGAGTGGAGCAGCCCCCGTGTGTCCCGGAGTTCCCCCCGTTGCTCGCTCAAGAGGGGGTCTCAGCCGCTAATGTGCCCGCCTGGGTACCTAGAGAGGCCGGCCTGGGGTGAGTGGAGCAGCCCCCGTGTGTCCCTGAGCGTCCCCCGGTCTTTGGTCAAGAGGGGGTCTCAGCCGCTAATGTGCCCGCCTCAGGGAGGCCGGCCTGGGGCGAGTGGAGCAGCCCCCGTGTGTCCCTGAGCGTCCCCCGGTCTTTGGTCGAGAGGGGGTCTCAGCCGCTAATGTGCCCGCCTCAGGGAGGCCGGCCTGGGGCGAGTGGAGCAGCCCCCGTGTGTCCCCGAGTGCCCCCCGGTCTTTGGTGGAGAGGGGGTCTCAGCCGCTAATGTGCCCGCCTCAGGGAGGCCGGCCTGGGGCGAGTGGAGCAGCCCCCGTGTGTCCCTGAGCGTCCCCCGGTCTTTGGTGGAGAGGGGGTCTCAGCCGCTAATGTGCCCGCCTCAGGGAGGCCGGCCTGGGGCGAGTGGAGCAGCCCCCGGGTGTCCCTGAGCGTCCCCCGGTCATTGGTGGAGAGGGGGTCTCAGCCGCTAATGTGCCCGCCTCAGGGAGGCCGGCCTGGGGCGAGTTGAGCAGCCCCCGTGCGCCCCTGAGCGCCCCCTGGCGTTCGCTGAAGAGGGGGTCTCAGCCGCCAATATGGCCGCCCGGGTGCCCGGGGGAGCGGCCTGGGGTGGCCCTGTGCAGCCTCCGGGCGCCCCTGAGTGTTTTTCAGTATCTGGCCGAGACACCCCCTGACCCTCCGACTGTGTCCGTTTGGAGCGCCTGGTGCCTGGGCACCCCCTGAGTGTTTTTCAGTATCTGGCCGAGACACCCCCTGACCCTCCGACTGTGTCCGTTTTTAGTGCCTGGTGCCTGGGCACAGACCGCGGCAGCTCCCGCTGGCCGCATTGACAGAGTGCTGAAAAAATGACAAAGTCCGAAAATGCCTGAGAACCGGGAAGGGGACAAACCGGCGGCTCCAGGCCGAGCCGGAGTTCCAGGAGGTCGGCATGATTTTGCCGGTTTCCCCATAGGAGGTGCCAAGTTGCCAAAATGGGGGAACTCAAAAAAGCACCCCCGCCAGATGTATGTAGGGGGGCTGGATGGTCGATAGGGAGTGGGTGTCTGGCAGCAGGGGCCACCCCGCGCAGGTGCCCCGGGGGGCCGGCGGGGGGCCCCCGAAGACACCCCCCCCAGCACTCGCTGAAAACCCCGTCCGAGCCGCCCGCGCTGCCCGGAGGGAGTCCCGGGAGGCCGGGCACGGCCCGCGGGTCTCTCCCTCTGCCCCCCCGGTGAGGTTTGCACGGGGGGAAAAGTTTCAAAGTCCCAACGGGGGCGAGAGACAGTGCGGCGAGGGGTGGCGGGCTGCTCCGCGGACCCGGGGGAAGCCCGGGGAGGGCGGCCTGAGGGCGCGGAGGGCCCCCTGAGAGTGCCTACGGGTAGTAGGTGAGAAACCCTGCCTGTCCCACCCACGGGGCCGGGCAGGGCCCCGGGGAGTCCGGGCAGAGCCCGCAGGTCGCCCCCTTGCCGTCCGCTGACGCTCGCACGGTCAGAAAAGTTTCAAAGTCCCAACGGGGGGAGAGTGTTGACGGAGAAGGGGTGCTGGCTGCCCCTGGGGCCGGGCTGGAGCCCCTGGGGGTCGGCCTGGGGGTGTGGAGGGGCCCCCTGAGAGCACCCAACAGCAGTTGCTCAAGACCCTGCCTGAGCCTCCGATGTGCCCAGGCGGGACCCCAGGAGGCCGGGCACAGACCGCAGCCTGCCCCCTTGCCGTCCCATGAAGCTTGCACGGTCAGAAATGTTTCAAAGTCCCCACGGGGGGAGAGTGTTGACGGCGAGGGGGTGCTGGCTGCTCCAGGGGCCGGGGGCAAACCCTGGAGGCTGGGCACGGACTGCGGCAGCCCCCCTTGCAGTAGAACAAAGTTTGAGGAGACAAGTCATGAAAATGACAAAGTCCAAACTGCTCCATGCGCCGGCCAGGGGTGCGGACCCGGCAGGCCGGGCCGGCGGGGGCTGCAGCTGCCGGGGCTGAGCCGAGTGTCAGTGCAGGTCCTGAGAACCGGGAAGGGGACAAACCTGTGACTCCAGGCCGGGTTGGAGTTCCAGGAGGTCGGCAGGACTCTGGAGGTTTTCCCCTTGGCATTTTCCCATTGGCCACAATGGGGGAAGTCAAAAAAGCACCCCCAGCAGATGTATGCAGAGGGGCTGGCTGGTGATGGGGAGCGGGCTGTTGGCAGCGGTGTGCTGGCTGCAGAGGTGTGCATGGGCGGCTGCGGAGGGTCCCCCTGAGTGCACCTGCCAGCAGTGGCTCAACACCCTGGCTGAGCCTCCGATGTCCCCGGGCAGGACCCCAGGAGGCTGGGCAGAGCCCGCCGCTTGCCCCCTTGCCGTTTGACGAAGCTTGCACGGTCAGAAAAGTTTCAGAGTCCCAACGGGGAGAGAGTGTTGACGGCGAGGGGGTGCTGGCAGCTCCAGCGGCCGGGGGCAACCGCTGGAGGCTGGGCCCGGACTGCGGCAGCCCCCCTTGCAGTCGAACAAAGTTTGAGGAGACAAGTCATGAAAATGACAAAGTCCAAACGCTCCAGGCGTGCCGTCCAGGGGGGCGGACCCAGCTGGTCGGACCGGCGGGAGCTGCGGCGGCCGGGGAAGAGCCGAGTGTCAATGCAGGTCACGAGAACCGGTATGAGGGTAAACCTGGCCGCTCCGGGCCGAGGCACGGTTCCAGGAGGGCGGAAGGAGCGGGCCCGCTGCCCCTGATAGCGCCGACGGCGGTAAAATAAGGCCTCGCAAAACGTCAGCACGAACACCTTGTCGGGGTATAAGGGAACGAGCGGTGTGCGGTCTTTGACAAAGTGAGTGTTTCTCAAAAAAGCACCCCCGGCAGATGTGTGCAGACGGGGCTGGCTGGTGTGGGAGAGCGGCGGGCTGTTGGCAGCAGTGTGCTGGCTGCAGGGGTGGCCCGGGGCGGCTGCGGAGGGCCCCCAAAGCGCACCTACCAGTGGTGGCTGAAAACCCCCGCTGAGCCTCCGATGTGCCCGGGCAGGACCCCAGGAGGCCGGGCAGAGCCCGCCGCTTGCCCCCTTGCCGTTTGACGAAGCTTGCACGGTCAGAAAAGTTTCAAAGTCCCCACGGGGGGAGAGTGTTGACGGCGAGGAGGTGCTGGCTGCTCCAGGGGCCGGGGGCAACCCCTGGAGGCTGGGCACGGACTGCGGCAGCCCCCCTTGCAGTCGAACAAAGTTTGAGGAGACAAGTCATGAAAATGACAAAGTCCAAACGCTCCAGGCGCCGGCCTGGGGTGCGGACCCGGCTGGCCGGGCTGGCGGGAGCTGCGGCGGCCGGGGCTGAGCCGAGTGTCAATGCAGGTCCTGAGAACCGGGAAGGGGACAAACCGGTGGCTCCAGGCCGGGTTGGAGTTCCAGGAGGTCGGCAGGACTCTGGAGGTTTTCCCCTTGGCATTTTCCCATTGGCCACAATGGGGGGAAGTCAAAAAAGCACCCCCAGCAGATGTATGCAGAGGGGCTGGCGGGTGACGGAGAGCGGGCAGTTGGCAGCTGTGTGGTGGCTGCAGGAGGTGGGCCTGGGCGGCTGCGGAGGGCCCCCAAAGTGCACCTACCAGAAGGGGCCCAAGACCCAGGCTGAGCCTCCGATGTGCCCGGGCAGGACACCCAGGAGGCGGGGAGCAGCCCCCGCTGAGGTCCATGGCATGTGCCAGAGGCGAGTCTTGGAGAAAAAACGACAAAGTCCAAACGCTCCAGGCGCTGGGCAGGGTGGCGGACCCGGCTGGCCGGGCCGGCGGGGGCTGCGGCTGCCGGGGCTGAGCCGAGTGTCAATGCATGTCCTGAGAACCGGGAAGGGGACAAACCGGTGGCTCCAGGCCGGGTTGGAGTTCCGGGGGGTCGGCCTGACTCTGGAGGTTTTCCCCCTGGCTTTTCCCCATAGGCCAAAACGGGGGGAGCCAAAAAAGCACCCCCAGCAGATGTATGCAGGAGGGGCTGGGGGGTGACGGAGAGCGGGCTGTTGGCAGCCGTGTGCTGGCTGCAGGGGTGGGCCTGGGCGGCTGCGGAGGGCCCCCTGAGTGCACCTGCCAGCGGTGGCTCAACACCCTGGCTGAGCCTCCGATGTCCCCGGGCAGGACCCCAGGAGGCCGGGCAGAGCCCGCCGCTTGCCCCATTGCCGTTTGACGAAGCTTGCACGGTCAGAAAAGTTTCAAAGTCCCAACGGGGAGAGAGCGTTGACGGCGAGGGGGTGCTGGCTGCTCCAGGGGCCGGGGACAACCCCTGGAGGCTGGGCACGGACTGCGGCAGCCCCCCTTGCAGTCGGACAAAGTTTGAGGAGACAAGCCATGAAAATGACAAAGTCCAAACGCTCCAGGCGCCGGCCAGGGGGGCGGACCCGGCTGGCTGGGCCGGCGGGGGCTGCGGCTGCCGGGGCTGAGCCGAGTGTCAATGCAGGTCCTGAGAACCGGGAAGGGGACAAACCGGCGGCTCCAGGCCGAGCTCGAGTTCCAGGAGGTCGGCCTGACTCTGGAGGTTTTCCCCCTGGCTTTTCCCCATAGGCCAAAACGGGGGAAGTCAAAAAAGCACCCCCGGCAGATGTATGCAGAGGGGCTGGCGGGTGATGGGGAGCGGGCTGTTGGCAGCAGTGTGCTGGCTGCAGGGATGGGCCTGGGTGGCTGCGGAGGGCCCCCTGAGTGCACCTACCAGTGGTGGCTCAAGACCCAGGCTGAGCCTCCGATGTGCCCGGGCAGGACCCCAGGAGGCCGGGCACAGACCGCCGCTTGCCCCCTTTGCCGTTTGACGAAGCTTGCACGGTCGGAAAAAGTTTCAAAGTCCCAACGGGGAGA
The DNA here is from genome assembly GCF_035609145.1 of Eleutherodactylus coqui. Lineage (NCBI taxonomy): Eukaryota > Metazoa > Chordata > Amphibia > Anura > Eleutherodactylidae > Eleutherodactylus > Eleutherodactylus coqui. The sequence goes on from NW_027101811.1 coordinate 122,762, forward strand.
GAGTGTTGACGGCGAGGGGGCGCTGGCCGCTCCAGGGGCCGGGGGGAGCCCCTGGAGGTGGGCCTGGGGGTGTGGAGGGGCCCCCTATGAGCACCCAACAGTCGTGGGTCAAGACCCTGCCTGAGCCTCCGGTGTTGCAGGGAAGGACACCCAGGAGGCGGGGAACAGCCGGGGCAGCCCCCCTTGCAGTTGAACAAAGTTTGAGGAGACAAGTCATGAAAATGACAAAGTCCAAACGCTCCAGGCGTGCCGGCCAGGGGGGCGGACACGGCTGGCCTGGCTGGCGGGGGCTGCGGCTGCCGGGGAAGATCCGAGTGTCAATGCAGGTCCTGAGAACCGGGAAGGGGACAAACCGGTGGCTCCAGGCCGGGTTGGAGTTCCAGGAGGTCGGCCTGACTGTGGAGGTTTTCCCCTTAGCATTTTCCCATAGGCCAAAAGGGGGGAAGTCAAAAAAGCACCCCCGCCAGATATAGTATGCAGAGGGGCTGGCTGGTGATGGGGAGCGGGCTGTTGGCAGCAGTGTGCTGGCTGCAGAGGTGTGCATGGGCGTCTGCGGAGGGCCCCCTGAGTGCACCTGCCAGTGGTGGCTCAGCACCCTGGCTGAGCCTCCGATGTGCCCCGGCAGGACCCCAGGAGGCCGGGCACAGAACGCCGGCTGCCCCCCTTGCCGTTTGACGAAGCTTGCGCGGTCAGAAAAGTTTCAAAGTCCCAACGGGGAGAGAGCGTTGACGGCGAGGGGGTGCTGGCAGCTCCAGGGGCCGGGGGCAACCCCTGGAGGCTGGGCACGGACTGCGGCAGCCCCCCTTGCGGTCGAGCAAAGTTTGAGGAGACAAGTCATGAAAATGACAAAGTCCAAACGCTCCAGGCGTGCCGGCCAGGGTGGCGGACCCGGCTGGCTGGGCCGGTGGGAGCTGCGGCTGCCGGGGCTGAGCCGAGTGTCGATGTATGTCGTGAGAACCGGTATGAGGGTAATCCTGGTCGCTCCGGGCCGAGGCACGGTTCCAGGAGGGCGGAAGGAGCGGGCCCGATTCCCCTGATAGCGCCGACGGCGGTAAATTAAGGCCTCGCAAAACGTCAGGACGAACACCTTTTTTGCATATAAGGGAACGAGCGGTGTGCCGTCTTTGACAAAGTGACTATTTCTCAGAGTGCTGGAGTGGGGACCGCTCAAAGTCAAAGCTCCGCGGCCGCCCCTCTGCCACCTCCCCGGGAGCAGAGTCGTCGAGCGCGAGTGTCCCCACTCCGCCTGTCCAGGCCGCGGGGCCGACAGGCTGGCTGGCTGCCCGGGGAGACCCCGCTCTCCGAGCGGCCGGGCGCCACGTTCGAGAGGTGTGCGAAGCCACCTTGGGGGCCTGCGGAGGCCCCCCTGAGAGCGCCTCCAAGCCCTTGCTGAGAACCCTGTCCTAGATGCCTGCGCGGGCAGGCGGGACCCCACCAGGAGGCCGTGCACAGCCCGCGGCAACCACTGCTGAAGCCCAGGGCAGTTGGCAGAGATGAGTCTTTGAAAAAAAATGACAAAGTCCAAACGCCTCCAGGCGCCGGCCAGGGGGACGGACCCGGCTGGCCGGGCCGGCGGGAGCTGCGGCGGCTGGGGCTGAGCCGAGTGGCGATGCATGTCCTGAGAACCGGGAAGGGGACAAACCGGAGGCTCCTGGCCGGGCGGCAGTTCCAGGAGGTCGGCCTGACTCTGGAGGTTTTCCCCCTGGCATTTTCCCATTGGCCAAAATGGGGGAAGTCAAAAAAGCACCCCCAGCAGATGTATGCAGAGGGGCTGGCTGGTGATGGGGAGCGGTCTGTTGGCAGCAGTGTGCTGGCTGCAGAGGTGTGCATGGGCGGCTGCGGAGGGCCCCCTGAGTGCACCTGCCCGTGGTGGCTGAAAACCCAGGCTGAGCCTCCGATGTGCCCGGGCAGGACCCCAGGAGGCCGGGCACAGAACGCCGGTTGCCCCCTTGCCGTTTGACGAAGCTTGCACGGTCAGAAAAGTTTCAAAGTCCCAACGGGGAGAGAGTGCTGACGGTGATGGGGTGCTGGCTGCTCCAGGGGCCGGGAGGGAGGCCCTGGAGGTGGGCCTGGGGGTGTGGAGGGGCCCCCTGAGAGCACCTACCAGCAGTTGCTCAAGACCCTGCCTGAGCCTCCGGTGTTGCAGGGCAGGACACCCATTGGCGGGGAACAGCAGGTGGCAGCCCCTGCTGAAGTCCTTGGCAGTTGGCAGAGATGAGTCTTGGAGAAAAAAAACGACAAAGTCCAAACGCTCCAGGCGCCGGTCAGGGGGGCGGACCCGGCTGGCCGGGCCGAGGGGAGCTGCGGCGGCTGGGGAAGAGCCGAGTGTCAAGGCATGTCCTGAGAACCGGGAAGGGGGCAAACCAGTAGCTCCAGGCCGGGCTAGGGTTCCAGGAGGTCGGCCTGACTCTGGAGGTTTTCCCCCTGGCTTTTCCCCATAGGCCAACATGGGGGAAGTCAAAAAAGCACCCCCGGCAGATGTATGCAGAGGGGCTGGCGGGTGATGGGGAGCGGGCTGTTGGCAGCCGTGTGCTGGCTGCAGAGGGCCCCCGAGGTGCTGCACCTACCAGTAGTTGCTCAAGACCCCCCCCCCCCCTGACCCTCCGGTGTTGCAGGGCAGGAAACCCAGGAGGCGGGGAACAGCCGTGGCAGCCCCTGCTGAATCCCACGGCAGTTGGCAGAGATGAGTCTTTGAGAAAAATGACAAAGTCCAAACGCTCCAGGCGTGCCGGCCAGGGGGGCGTACCCGGCTGGCCGGGCCGGCGGGAGCTGCGGCTGCCGGGGCTGAGCCGAGTATCGATGCATGTCGTGAGAACCGGTATGAGGGTAATCCTGGGCCCTCGGGGCCGAGGCACGGTTCCAGGAAGGCGGAAGGAGCGGGCCCGCTTCCCCTGATAGCGCCGACGGCGGTAAAATAAGGCCTCGCAAAACGTCAGGACGAACACCTTTTTTGCATATAAGGGAACGAGCGGTGTGCGGTCCTTGACAAAGTGACAATTTCTCAATGTGCTGAGGAGTGGGGACCGCTCAAAGTCAAAGCACCGCGGCCGCCCCTCTGCCACCTCCCTGGGAGCAGAGTCATCGAGCGCGAGGGTCCCCACTCCGCCTGTGCAGGCCGCGGGGCCAACAGGCTGGCTGGCTGCCCGGGCAGACCCCGCTCTCCGAGCGGCCGGGCGCCACGTTCGAGAGGTGTACGAAGCCACCTTGGGGGGCTGCGGAGGCCGCCCTGAGAGCGCATCCAAGCCCCTGCTGAGAACCCTGTCCTAGCTGCCTGCGAGGGCAGGCGGGACCCCACCAGGAGGCCGTGCACAGCCCGCGGCAGCCACTGCTGAAGCCCACGGCAGTTGGCAGAGATGGGTCTTTGAGAAAAAATGACAAAGTCCAAACGCCTCCAGGCGCCGGCCAGGGGGACGGACCCGGCTGGCCGGGCCGGCGGGAGCTGCGGCGGCTGGGGCTGAGCCGAGTGGCGATGCATGTCCTGAGAACCGGGAAGGGGACAAACCAGTAGCTCCAGGCCGGGCTAGAGTTCCAGGAGGTCGGCCTGGCTCTGGAGGTTTTCCCCCTGGCTTTTCCCCATAGGCCAAAATGGGGGAAGTCAAAAAAGCACCCCCGCCAGATGTATGCAGAAGGGGCTGGCTGGTGATGGGGAGCGGGCTGTTGGCAGCAGTGTGCTGGCTGCAGGGGTGGCCCGGGGCGGCTGGGGAGGGCCCCCGAGGTGCACCTACCAGCAGTAGCTCAAGACCCTGCCTGAGCCTCCGGTGTTGCAGGGCAGGACACCCAGGAGGCGGGGAACAGCCCGCGGCAGCCCCCGCTGAAGTCCATGGCATTTGCCAGAGGCGAGTCTTGGAGGAAAAACGACAAAGTCCAGACGCTCCAGGCGTGCCGGCCAGGGGGGGGTGGACCCGGCTGGCCGGGCCGGCGGGTGCTGCGGCTGCCGGGGCTGAGCCGAGTGTCGATGCATGTCGTGAGAACCGGGAAGGGGACAAACCGGTGGCTCCAGGCCGAGCTGGAGTTCCAGGAGGTCGGCCTGACTCTGGACGTTTTCCCCCTGGCTTTTCCCCATAGGCCAAAAGGGGGGAAGTCAAAAAAGCACCCCCGCCAGATGTATGCAGAGGGGCTGGGGGGTGACAGAGAGCGGGCTGTTGGCAGCTGTCTGGTGGCTGCAGGGGTGGCCCTGGGCGGCTGAAGAGGGCCCCCTGAGTGCACCTACCAGCAGTAGCTCAAGACCCAGGCTGAGCCTCCGATGTCCCCGGGCAGGACCCCAGGAGGCCGGGTAGAGCCCGCAGGTCACCCCCTTGCCGTCCAATGAAGCTTGCACGGTCAGAAAAGTTTCAAAGTCCCAACGGGGAGAGAGTGTTGACGGCGAGGGGGTGCTGGCTGCTCCAGGGGCCGGGGGCAGCCCCTGGAGGTCGGCCTGGGGGTGTGGAGGGGCCCCCTGAGAGCACCCAGCAGTAGTTGCTCAAGACCCTGCCTGAGCCTCCGGTGTGCCCGAGCATGAACCCCAGGAGGCGGGGAACAGCCGTGGCAGCCCCTGCTGAAGTCCTTGGCAGTTGGCAGAGGCGAGTCTTGGGGGAAAAAATGACAAAGTCCAAACGCTCCAGGCGCCGGCCAGGGGGGCGGACACGGCTGGCCTGGCTGGCGGGGGCTGCGGCTGCCGGGGCTGAGCCGAGTGTCGATGCAGGTCCTGAGAACCGGGAAGGGGACAAACCAGTAGCTCCAGGCCGGGTTGGAGTTCCACGAGGTCGGCATGACTCTGGAGGCTTTCCCCCTGGCATTTTCCCATTGGCCAAAATGGGGGAAGTCAAAAAAGCACCCCCAGCAGATGTATGCAGAGGGGCTGGGGGGTGACGGGGAGCGGGCTGTTGGCAGCTGTGTGGTGGCTGCAGGGGTGGCCCTGGGCGGCTGCAGAGGGCCCCCTGAGTGCACCTATCAGCCGTTGCTCAAGACCCCGCCTGAGCCTCCGGTGTTGCAGGTCAGGACACCCATTGGCGGGGAACAGCAGGTGGCAGCCCATGCTATAGTCGTTGGCAGAGATGAGTCTTGGAGAAAAAACGACAAAGTCCAAACGCTCCAGGCGTGCCGGCCAGGGCGGCGGACCCGGCTGGCTGGGCCGGCGGGAGCTGCGGCTGCCGGGGCTGAGCCGAGTGTCAATGCATGTCGTGAGAACCGGTATGAGGGTAATCCTGGTCGCTCCGGGCCGAGCCCCGGTTCCACGAAGGCGGAAGGAGCGGGCCTGTTTCCCCTGATAGCGCCGACGGCGGTAAAATAAGGCCTCGCAAAACGTCAGCACGAACACCTTGTCGGGGTATAAGGGAACGAGCGGTGTGCGGTCTTTGACAAAGTGACAGTGTGTCTCAAAAAAAGCACCCCCGGCAGATGTGCGCGGACGGGGCTGGCTGGTGACGGAGAGCGGGCTGTTGGCAGCGGTGTGTGCTGGCTGCAGGGGTGGCCCGGGGCGGCTGCGGAGGGCCCCCTGAGTGCACCTACCAGTAGTGGCTCAACACCCTGGCTGAGCCTCCGATGTCCCCGGGCAGGACCCCAGGAGGCCGGGCACAGACCGCCGCTTGCCCCCTTTGCCGTTTGACGAAGCTTGCACGGTCGGAAAAAGTTTCAAAGTCCCAACGGGGAGAGAGGGTTGACGGCGAGGGGGTGCTGGCTGCTCCAGGGGCCGGGGGGAACCCCTGGAGGCTGGGCATGGACCGCGGCCGCCCCCCTTGCAGTCGGACAATGTTTGAGGAGACAAGTCATGAAAATGACAAAGTCCGAACGCTCCAGGCGCCGGCCAGGGGGGCGGACCTGGCTGGCCGCCTGGCGGGGACTGCGGCTGCCGGGGCTGAGCCGAGTGTCGATGCATGTCCTGAGAACCGGGAAGGGGACGAACCGGTGGCTCCAGGCCGAGCTCGAGTTCCAGGAGGTCGGCCTGACTCTGGAGGTTTTCCCCCTGGCTTTTCCCCATAGGCCAAAACGGGGGAAGTCAAAAAAGCACCCCCGGCAGATGTATGCAGAGGGGCTGGCGGGTGATGGGGAGCGGGCTGTTGGCAGCAGTGTGCTGGCTGCAGGGATGGGCCTGGGTGGCTGCGGAGGGCCCCCTGAGTGCACCTACCAGTGGTGGCTCAAGACCCAGGCTGAGCCTCCGATGTGCCCGGGCAGGACCCCAGGAGGCCGGGCACAGACCGCCGCTTGCCCCCTTTGCCGTTTGACGAAGCTTGCACGGTCGGAAAAAGTTTCAAAGTCCCAACGGGGAGAGAGTGTTGACGGCGAGGGGGCGCTGGCCGCTCCAGGGGCCGGGGGGAGCCCCTGGAGGTGGGCCTGGGGGTGTGGAGGGGCCCCCTATGAGCACCCAACAGTCGTGGGTCAAGACCCTGCCTGAGCCTCCGGTGTTGCAGGGAAGGACACCCAGGAGGCGGGGAACAGCCGGGGCAGCCCCCCTTGCAGTTGAACAAAGTTTGAGGAGACAAGTCATGAAAATGACAAAGTCCAAACGCTCCAGGCGTGCCGGCCAGGGGGGCGGACACGGCTGGCCTGGCTGGCGGGGGCTGCGGCTGCCGGGGAAGATCCGAGTGTCAATGCAGGTCCTGAGAACCGGGAAGGGGACAAACCGGTGGCTCCAGGCCGGGTTGGAGTTCCAGGAGGTCGGCCTGACTGTGGAGGTTTTCCCCTTAGCATTTTCCCATAGGCCAAAAGGGGGGAAGTCAAAAAAGCACCCCCGCCAGATATAGTATGCAGAGGGGCTGGCTGGTGATGGGGAGCGGGCTGTTGGCAGCAGTGTGCTGGCTGCAGAGGTGTGCATGGGCGTCTGCGGAGGGCCCCCTGAGTGCACCTGCCAGTGGTGGCTCAGCACCCTGGCTGAGCCTCCGATGTGCCCCGGCAGGACCCCAGGAGGCCGGGCACAGAACGCCGGCTGCCCCCCTTGCCGTTTGACGAAGCTTGCGCGGTCAGAAAAGTTTCAAAGTCCCAACGGGGAGAGAGCGTTGACGGCGAGGGGGTGCTGGCAGCTCCAGGGGCCGGGGGCAACCCCTGGAGGCTGGGCACGGACTGCGGCAGCCCCCCTTGCGGTCGAGCAAAGTTTGAGGAGACAAGTCATGAAAATGACAAAGTCCAAACGCTCCAGGCGTGCCGGCCAGGGTGGCGGACCCGGCTGGCTGGGCCGGTGGGAGCTGCGGCTGCCGGGGCTGAGCCGAGTGTCGATGTATGTCGTGAGAACCGGTATGAGGGTAATCCTGGTCGCTCCGGGCCGAGGCACGGTTCCAGGAGGGCGGAAGGAGCGGGCCCGATTCCCCTGATAGCGCCGACGGCGGTAAATTAAGGCCTCGCAAAACGTCAGGACGAACACCTTTTTTGCATATAAGGGAACGAGCGGTGTGCCGTCTTTGACAAAGTGACTATTTCTCAGAGTGCTGGAGTGGGGACCGCTCAAAGTCAAAGCTCCGCGGCCGCCCCTCTGCCACCTCCCCGGGAGCAGAGTCGTCGAGCGCGAGTGTCCCCACTCCGCCTGTCCAGGCCGCGGGGCCGACAGGCTGGCTGGCTGCCCGGGGAGACCCCGCTCTCCGAGCGGCCGGGCGCCACGTTCGAGAGGTGTGCGAAGCCACCTTGGGGGCCTGCGGAGGCCCCCCTGAGAGCGCCTCCAAGCCCTTGCTGAGAACCCTGTCCTAGATGCCTGCGCGGGCAGGCGGGACCCCACCAGGAGGCCGTGCACAGCCCGCGGCAACCACTGCTGAAGCCCAGGGCAGTTGGCAGAGATGAGTCTTTGAAAAAAAATGACAAAGTCCAAACGCCTCCAGGCGCCGGCCAGGGGGACGGACCCGGCTGGCCGGGCCGGCGGGAGCTGCGGCGGCTGGGGCTGAGCCGAGTGGCGATGCATGTCCTGAGAACCGGGAAGGGGACAAACCGGAGGCTCCTGGCCGGGCGGCAGTTCCAGGAGGTCGGCCTGACTCTGGAGGTTTTCCCCCTGGCATTTTCCCATTGGCCAAAATGGGGGAAGTCAAAAAAGCACCCCCAGCAGATGTATGCAGAGGGGCTGGCTGGTGATGGGGAGCGGTCTGTTGGCAGCAGTGTGCTGGCTGCAGAGGTGTGCATGGGCGGCTGCGGAGGGCCCCCTGAGTGCACCTGCCCGTGGTGGCTGAAAACCCAGGCTGAGCCTCCGATGTGCCCGGGCAGGACCCCAGGAGGCCGGGCACAGAACGCCGGTTGCCCCCTTGCCGTTTGACGAAGCTTGCACGGTCAGAAAAGTTTCAAAGTCCCAACGGGGAGAGAGTGCTGACGGTGATGGGGTGCTGGCTGCTCCAGGGGCCGGGAGGGAGGCCCTGGAGGTGGGCCTGGGGGTGTGGAGGGGCCCCCTGAGAGCACCTACCAGCAGTTGCTCAAGACCCTGCCTGAGCCTCCGGTGTTGCAGGGCAGGACACCCATTGGCGGGGAACAGCAGGTGGCAGCCCCTGCTGAAGTCCTTGGCAGTTGGCAGAGATGAGTCTTGGAGAAAAAAAACGACAAAGTCCAAACGCTCCAGGCGCCGGTCAGGGGGGCGGACCCGGCTGGCCGGGCCGAGGGGAGCTGCGGCGGCTGGGGAAGAGCCGAGTGTCAAGGCATGTCCTGAGAACCGGGAAGGGGGCAAACCAGTAGCTCCAGGCCGGGCTAGGGTTCCAGGAGGTCGGCCTGACTCTGGAGGTTTTCCCCCTGGCTTTTCCCCATAGGCCAACATGGGGGAAGTCAAAAAAGCACCCCCGGCAGATGTATGCAGAGGGGCTGGCGGGTGATGGGGAGCGGGCTGTTGGCAGCCGTGTGCTGGCTGCAGAGGGCCCCCGAGGTGCTGCACCTACCAGTAGTTGCTCAAGACCCCCCCCCCCCCTGACCCTCCGGTGTTGCAGGGCAGGAAACCCAGGAGGCGGGGAACAGCCGTGGCAGCCCCTGCTGAATCCCACGGCAGTTGGCAGAGATGAGTCTTTGAGAAAAATGACAAAGTCCAAACGCTCCAGGCGTGCCGGCCAGGGGGGCGTACCCGGCTGGCCGGGCCGGCGGGAGCTGCGGCTGCCGGGGCTGAGCCGAGTATCGATGCATGTCGTGAGAACCGGTATGAGGGTAATCCTGGGCCCTCGGGGCCGAGGCACGGTTCCAGGAAGGCGGAAGGAGCGGGCCCGCTTCCCCTGATAGCGCCGACGGCGGTAAAATAAGGCCTCGCAAAACGTCAGGACGAACACCTTTTTTGCATATAAGGGAACGAGCGGTGTGCGGTCCTTGACAAAGTGACAATTTCTCAATGTGCTGAGGAGTGGGGACCGCTCAAAGTCAAAGCACCGCGGCCGCCCCTCTGCCACCTCCCTGGGAGCAGAGTCATCGAGCGCGAGGGTCCCCACTCCGCCTGTGCAGGCCGCGGGGCCAACAGGCTGGCTGGCTGCCCGGGCAGACCCCGCTCTCCGAGCGGCCGGGCGCCACGTTCGAGAGGTGTACGAAGCCACCTTGGGGGGCTGCGGAGGCCGCCCTGAGAGCGCATCCAAGCCCCTGCTGAGAACCCTGTCCTAGCTGCCTGCGAGGGCAGGCGGGACCCCACCAGGAGGCCGTGCACAGCCCGCGGCAGCCACTGCTGAAGCCCACGGCAGTTGGCAGAGATGGGTCTTTGAGAAAAAATGACAAAGTCCAAACGCCTCCAGGCGCCGGCCAGGGGGACGGACCCGGCTGGCCGGGCCGGCGGGAGCTGCGGCGGCTGGGGCTGAGCCGAGTGGCGATGCATGTCCTGAGAACCGGGAAGGGGACAAACCAGTAGCTCCAGGCCGGGCTAGAGTTCCAGGAGGTCGGCCTGACTCTGGAGGTTTTCCCCCTGGCTTTTCCCCATAGGCCAAAATGGGGGAAGTCAAAAAAGCACCCCCGCCAGATGTATGCAGAAGGGGCTGGCTGGTGATGGGGAGCGGGCTGTTGGCAGCAGTGCGCTGGCTGCAGGGGTGGCCCGGGGCGGCTGCGGAGGGCCCCCAAAGCGCACCTACCAGTGGTGGCTCAAGACCCAGCCTGAGCCTCCGATGTCCCCGGGCAGGACGCCCAGGAGGCCGGGCACAGACCGCCGCTTGCCCCCTTGCCGTTTGACGAAGCTTGCACGGTCGGAAAAAGTTTCAAAGTCCCAACGGGGAGAGAGGGTTGACGGCGAGGGGGTGCTGGCTGCCACTGGGGCCGGGCTGGAGGCCCTGGAGGTGGGCCTGCGGGTGCGGAGGGGCCCCCTGAGAGCACCCAACAGAAGTTGCTCAAGACCCTGCCTGAGCCTCCGGTGTTGCAGGGAAGGACACCCAGGGGGCGGGGAACAGCCGTGGCAGCCCCCCTTGCAGTTGAACAAAGTTTGAGGAGACAAGTCATGAAAATGACAAAGTCCAAACGCTCCAGGCGTGCAGGCCAGGGGGGCGGACCCGGCTGGCCGGGCTGGCGGGGGCTGCGGCTGCCGGGGCTGAGCCGAGTGTCAATGCATGTCCTGAGAACCGGGAAGGGGACAAACCGGTGGCTCCAGGCCGGGTTGGAGTTCCAGGAGGTCGGCAGGACTCTGGAGGTTTTCCCCTTGGCATTGTCCCATTGGCCACAATGGGGGAAGTCAAAAAAGCACCCCCAGCAGATGTATGCAGAGGGGCTGGGGGGTGATGGAGAGCGGGCTGTTGGCAGCAGTGTGCTGGCTGCAGGGGTGGGCATGGGCGGCTGCGGAGGGCCCCCTGAGTGCACCTGCCAGCGGTGGCTCAAAACCCTGGCTGAGCCTCCGATGTCCCCGGGCAGGACCCCAGGAGGCCGGGCAGAGCCCGCCGCTTGCCCCCTTGCCGTTTGACGAAGCTCGCACGGTCAGAAAAAGTTTCAAAGTCCCAACGGGGAGAGAGTGTTGAGGGCGAGGGGGTGCCGGCAGCTCCAGGGGCCGGGGGCAACCCCTGGAGGCTGGGCACGGACCGCGGCACACCCCCTTGCGGTCGAACAAAGTTTGAGGAGACAAGTCATGAAAATGACAAAGTCCAAACGCTCCAGGCGTGCAGGCCAGGGGGGCGGACCCGGCTGGCCGGGCCGGCGGGAGCTGCGGCTGCCGGGGCTGAGCCGAGTGTCAATGCATGTCCTGAGAACCGGGAAGGGGACAAACCGGTGGCTCCAGCCCGGGTTGGAGTTCCATGAGGTCGGCCTGACTCTGGAGGTTTTCCCCTTGGCATTTTCCCATTGGCCAAAAGGGGGGAAGTCAAAAAAGCACCCCCAGCAGATGTATGCAGAAGGGGCTGGGGGGTGACGGAGAGCGGGCTGTTGGCAGCTGCGTGGTGGCTGCTGGCAGCCGTGTGCTGGCTGCAGGGGTGGGCCTGGGCGGCTGCGGAGGGCCCCCTGAGTGCACCTGCCAGCGGTGGTTGAAGACATTGCCTGAGCCTCCGATGTGCCCGGGCAGGACACCCGGGAGGCGGGGAACAGCCCCCGCTGAAGTCCATGGCATGTGCCAGAATCGAGTCTTGGAGAAAAAATGACAAAGTCCAAACGCTCCAGGCGCCGGCCAGGGCGGTTGACCCCGGCTGGCCGGGCCGGCGGGGGCTGCGGCTGCCGGGGCTGAGCCGAGTGTCGATGCATGTCGTGAGAACCGGGAAGGGGACAAACCGGTGGCTCGAGGCCGGGTTGGAGTTCCAGGAGGTCGGCCTGACTCTGGAGGTTTTCCCCTTAGCATTTCCCCATAGGCCAAAACGGGGGAAGTCAAAAAAGCACCCCCAGCAGATGTATGCGGAGGGGCTGGGGGTTGACGGGGAGCGGGCTGTTGGCAGCTGTGTGGTGGCTGCAGGGGTGGGCCTGGGCGGCTGCGGAGGGCGCCTTCAGAGTGCACCTACCAGTAGGGGCTCAAGACCCAGGCTGACCCTCCGATGTGCCCGGGCAGGACACCCAGGAGGCGGGGAGCAGACACCCCCGCTGAAGCCCACGGCAGTTGGCAGAGATGAGTCTTTGAAAAAAACGACAAAGTCCAAACGCTCCAGGCGTTGCCCAGGGGTGCGGACCCGGCTGGCCGGGCCGGCGGGGGCTGCGGCTGCCGGGGAAGATCCGAGTGTCAATGCAGGTCCTGAGAACCGGGAAGGGGACAAACCGGTGGCTCCAGGCCGAGCTCGAGTTCCAGGAGGTCGGCCTGACTGTGGAGGTTTTCCCCCTGGCTTTTCCCCATAGGCCAAAAGGGGGGAAGTCAAAAAAGCACCCCCGGCAGATGTATGCAGAAGGGGCTGGGGGGTGACGGGGAGCGGGCTGTTGGCAGCTGTGCGGTGGCTGCTGGCAGCCGTGTGCTGGCTGCAGGGGTGGCCCGGGGCGGCTGCGGAGGGCCCCTTCAGAGTGCACCTAGCAGTAGGGGCTGATGACCCAGGCTGAGCCTCCGATGTGCCCGGGCAGGACACCCAGGAGGCGGGGAGCAGCCCCCGCTGAAGTCCATGGCATGTGCCAGAGGCGAGTCTTGGAGAAAAAACGACAAAGTCCAAACGCTCCAGGCGCCGGGCAGGGTGGCGGACCGGGCTGGCCGGGCCGGCGGGAGCTGCGGCTGCCGGGGCTGAGCCGAGTGTCGATGCATGTCGTGAGAACCGGGAAGGGGACAAACCTGTGGCTCCAGGCCGGGTGGGAGTTCCAGGAGGTCGGCCTGACTCTGGAGGTTTTCCCCTTAGCTTTTCCCCATAGGCCAAAAGGGGGGAAGTCAAAAAAGCACCCCCGGCAGATGTATGCAGAGTTGGGCTGGAGGGTGACGGAGAGCGGGCTGTTGGCAGCTGTGTGGTGGCTGCTGGCAGCCGTGTGCTGGCTGCAGGGGTGGGCCTGGGCGGCTGCCGAGGGCCCCCTGAGTGCACCTAGCAGTAGGGGCTGATGACCCAGGCTGAGCCTCCGATGTGCCCGGGCAGGACACCCAGGAGGCGGGGAGCAGCCCCCGCTGAAGTCCACGGCATGTGCCAGAGGCGAGTCTTGGAGAAAAAACGACAAAGTCCAAACGCTCCAGGCGCCGGGCAGGGTGGCGGACCGGGCTGGCCGGGCCGGCGGGAGCTGCGGCTGCTGGGGCTGAGCCGAGTATTAGTGCATGTCCTGAGAACCGGGAAGGGGACAAACCGGTGGCTCCAGGCCGGGTGGGAGTTCCAGGAGGTCGGCCTGGCTCTGGAGGTTTTCCCCTTGGCTTTTCCCCATAGGCCTAAACGGGGGAAGTCAAAAAAGCACCCCCAGCAGATGTATGCGGAGGGGCTGGGGGTTGACGGGGAGCGGGCTGTTGGCAGCTGTGTGGTGGCTGCAGGGGTGGGCCTGGGCGGCTGCGGAGGGCCCCCTGAGTGCAGCTACCAGCGGTGGCTCAAGACATTGCCTGAGCCTCCGATGTGCCCGGGCAGGACACCCAGGAGGCGGGGAGCAGCCCCCGCTGAAGCCCACGGCAGTTGGCAGAGATGAGTCTTTGAAAAAATGACAAAGTCCAAACGCTCCAGGCGCTGGCCAGGGGTGCGGACCGGGCTGGCCGGGCCGGCGGGAGCTGCGGCTGCCGGGGCTGAGCCGAGTGTCGATGCATGTCGTGAGAACCGGGAAGGGGACAAACCGGTGGCTCCAGGCCGGGTTGGAGTTCCAGGAGGTCGGCCTGACTCTGGAGGTTTTCCCCTTAGCATTTCCCCATAGGCCAAAAGGGGGGAAGTCAAAAAAGCACCCCCAGCAGATGTATGCAGGAGGGGCTGGGGGGTGACGGAGAGCGGGCTGTTGGCAGCTGTGTGGTGGCTGCTGGCAGCCGTGTGCTGGCTGCAGGGGTGGGCCTGGGCGGCTGCGGAGGGCCCCCTGAGTGCACCTGCCCGCGGTGGCTGAAGACATTGCCTGACCCTCCGATGTGCCCGGGCAGGACACCCAGGAGGCGGGGAGCTGCCCCCGCTGAGGTCCATGGCAGTTGGCAGAGATGGGTCTTTGAGAAAAAATGACAAAGTCCAAACGCTCCAGGCGCTGGCCAGGGGCGCGGACCGGGCTGGCCGGGCCGGCGGGGGCTGCGGCGGCCGGGGCTTAGCCGAGTGTCAGTGCATGTCCTGAGAACCGGGAAGGGGACAAACCGGTGGCTCCAGGCCGGGTTGGAGTTCCAGGAGGTCGGCCTGACTCTGGAGGTTTTCCCCTTAGCTTTTCCCCATAGGCCAAAAGGGGGGAAGTCAAAAAAGCACCCCCGGCAGATGTATGCAGAAGGGGCTGGAGGGTGACGGAGAGCGGGCTGTTGGCAGCTGTGTGGTGGCTGCTGGCAGCCGTGTGCTGGCTGCAGGGGTGGGCCTGGGCGGCTGCCGAGGGCCCCCAAAGCGCACCTACCAGCAGTAGCTCAAGACCCAGGCTGACCCTCCGATGTGCCCGGGCAGGACACCCAGGAGGCGGGGAGCAGCCCCCGCTGAAGCCCACGGCAGTTGGCAGAGACGGGTCTTTGAGAAAAAACGACAAAGTCCAAACGCTCCAGGCGCTGGCCAGGGGTGTGCGGACCGGGCTGGCCGGGCCGGCGGGGGCTGCGGCGGCCGGGGCTTAGCCGAGTGTCAGTGCATGTCCTGAGAACCGGGAAGGGGACAAACCGGTGGCTCCAGCCCGGGTTGGAGTTCCATGAGGTCGGCCTGACTCTGGAGGTTTTCCCCTTGGCATTTTCCCATTGGCCAAAAGGGGGGAAGTCAAAAAAGCACCCCCGCCAGATGTATGCAGATGGGCTGGGGGGTGACGGAGAGCGGGCTGTTGGCAGCTGTGTGGTGGCTGCTGGCAGCCGTGTGCTGGCTGCAGGGGTGGGCCTGGGCGGCTGCGGAGGGCCCCCTGAGTGCAGCTACCAGCGGTGGCTCAAGACATTGCCTGAGCCTCCGATGTGCCCGGGCAGGACACCCAGGAGGCGGGGAGCAGCCCCCGCTGAGGTCCATGGCATGTGCCAGAGGTGAGTCTTGGAGGAAAAAACGACAAAGTCCAAACGCTCCAGGCGCCGGGCAGGGTGGCGGACCCGGCTGGCCGGGCTGGCGGGGGCTGCGGCGGCCGGGGCTGAGCCGAGTGTCGATGCATGTCCTGAGAACCGGGAAGGGGACAAACCGGTGGCTCCAGGCCGGGTTGGAGTTCCATGAGGTCGGCCTGACTCTGGAGGTTTCCCCCCTGGCTTTTCCCCATAGGCCAAAAGGGGGGAAGTCAAAAAAGCACCCCCAGCAGATGTATGCAGAGGGGCTGGTGGGTGATGGATAGTGGGCTGTTGGCAGCTGTGTGGTGGCTGCTGGCAGCCGTGTGCTGGCTGCAGGGGTGGGCCTGGGCGGCTGCGGAGGGCCCCCGTAGTGCACCTACCAGTAGGGGGCTCGAGACCCAGGCTGAGCCTCCGATGTGCCCGGGCAGGACACCCAGGAGGCGGGGAGCAGCCCCCGCTGAAGCCCACGGCAGTTGGCAGAGATGGGTCTTGGAGAAAAAACGACAAAGTCCAAACGCTCCAGGCGTGCCGGCCAGGGGTGCGGACCCGGGTGGCCGGGCCGGCGGGAGCTGCGGCGGCCGGGGCTGAGCCGAGGGTCGATGCAGGTCCTGAGAACCGTGAAGGGGACAGACCGGTGGCTCCAGACCGGGTTGGAGTTCCAGGAGGTCGGCCTGACTCTGGAGGTTTTCCCCTTAGCTTTTCCCCATAGGCCAAAAGGGGGGAAGTCAAAAAAGCACCCCCGGCAGATGTATGCAGAGTTGGGCTGGTGGGTGACGGAGAGCGGGCTGTTGGCAGCTGTGTGGTGGCTGCTGGCAGCCGTGTGCTGGCTGCAGGGGTGGGCCTGGGCGGCTGCGGAGGGCCCCCGGAGTGCACCTACCAGTAGGGGCTGAAGACCCAGGCTGAGCCTCCGATGTGCCCGGGCAGGACACTCAGGAGGCGGGGGGCAGCCCCCGCTGAAGTCCTTGGCAGTTGGCAGAGACGAGCCTTGGAGAAAAAATGACAAAGTCCAAACGCTCCAGGCGCTGGCCAGGGGTGCGGACCGGGCTGGCCGGGCCGGCGGGGGCTGCGGCGGCCGGGGCTGAGCCGAGTGTTGACGCATGTCCTGAGAACCGGGAAGGGGACAAACCGGTGGCTCCAGGCCGGGTTGGAGTTCCATGAGGTCGGCCTGACTCTGGAGGTTTTCGCCTTGGCATTTCCCCATAGGCCAAAAGGGGGGAAGTCAAAAAAGCACCCCCGGCAGATGTATGCAGAGTTGGGCTGGGGGGTGATGGATAGTGGGCTGTTGGCAGCTGTGTGGTGGCTGCTGGCAGCCGTGTGCTGGCTGCAGGGATGGGCCTGGGTGGCTGCGGAGGGCCCCCTGAGTGCACCTACCAGTGGTGGCTCAAGACCCAGGCTGAGCCTCCGATGTGCCCGGGCAGGACCCCAGGAGGCCGGGCACAGACCGCCGCTTGCCCCCTTTGCCGTTTGACGAAGCTTGCACGGTCGGAAAAAGTTTCAAAGTCCCAACGGGGAGAGAGTGTTGACGGCGAGGGGGCGCTGGCCGCTCCAGGGGCCGGGGGGAGCCCCTGGAGGTGGGCCTGGGGGTGTGGAGGGGCCCCCTATGAGCACCCAACAGTCGTGGGTCAAGACCCTGCCTGAGCCTCCGGTGTTGCAGGGAAGGACACCCAGGAGGCGGGGAACAGCCGGGGCAGCCCCCCTTGCAGTTGAACAAAGTTTGAGGAGACAAGTCATGAAAATGACAAAGTCCAAACGCTCCAGGCGTGCCGGCCAGGGGGGCGGACACGGCTGGCCTGGCTGGCGGGGGCTGCGGCTGCCGGGGAAGATCCGAGTGTCAATGCAGGTCCTGAGAACCGGGAAGGGGACAAACCGGTGGCTCCAGGCCGGGTTGGAGTTCCAGGAGGTCGGCCTGACTGTGGAGGTTTTCCCCTTAGCATTTTCCCATAGGCCAAAAGGGGGGAAGTCAAAAAAGCACCCCCGCCAGATATAGTATGCAGAGGGGCTGGCTGGTGATGGGGAGCGGGCTGTTGGCAGCAGTGTGCTGGCTGCAGAGGTGTGCATGGGCGTCTGCGGAGGGCCCCCTGAGTGCACCTGCCAGTGGTGGCTCAGCACCCTGGCTGAGCCTCCGATGTGCCCCGGCAGGACCCCAGGAGGCCGGGCACAGAACGCCGGCTGCCCCCCTTGCCGTTTGACGAAGCTTGCGCGGTCAGAAAAGTTTCAAAGTCCCAACGGGGAGAGAGCGTTGACGGCGAGGGGGTGCTGGCAGCTCCAGGGGCCGGGGGCAACCCCTGGAGGCTGGGCACGGACTGCGGCAGCCCCCCTTGCGGTCGAGCAAAGTTTGAGGAGACAAGTCATGAAAATGACAAAGTCCAAACGCTCCAGGCGTGCCGGCCAGGGTGGCGGACCCGGCTGGCTGGGCCGGTGGGAGCTGCGGCTGCCGGGGCTGAGCCGAGTGTCGATGTATGTCGTGAGAACCGGTATGAGGGTAATCCTGGTCGCTCCGGGCCGAGGCACGGTTCCAGGAGGGCGGAAGGAGCGGGCCCGTTTCCCCTGATAGCGCCGACGGCGGTAAATTAAGGCCTCGCAAAACGTCAGGACGAACACCTTTTTTGCATATAAGGGAACGAGCGGTGTGCCGTCTTTGACAAAGTGACTATTTCTCAGAGTGCTGGAGTGGGGACCGCTCAAAGTCAAAGCTCCGCGGCCGCCCCTCTGCCACCTCCCCGGGAGCAGAGTCGTCGAGCGCGAGTGTCCCCACTCCGCCTGTCCAGGCCGCGGGGCCGACAGGCTGGCTGGCTGCCCGGGGAGACCCCGCTCTCCGAGCGGCCGGGCGCCACGTTCGAGAGGTGTGCGAAGCCACCTTGGGGGCCTGCGGAGGCCCCCCTGAGAGCGCCTCCAAGCCCTTGCTGAGAACCCTGTCCTAGATGCCTGCGCGGGCAGGCGGGACCCCACCAGGAGGCCGTGCACAGCCCGCGGCAGCCACTGCTGAAGCCCAGGGCAGTTGGCAGAGATGAGTCTTTGAAAAAAAATGACAAAGTCCAAACGCCTCCAGGCGCCGGCCAGGGGGACGGACCCGGCTGGCCGGGCCGGCGGGAGCTGCGGCGGCTGGGGCTGAGCCGAGTGGCGATGCATGTCCTGAGAACCGGGAAGGGGACAAACCGGAGGCTCCTGGCCGGGCGGCAGTTCCAGGAGGTCGGCCTGACTCTGGAGGTTTTCCCCCTGGCATTTTCCCATTGGCCAAAATGGGGGAAGTCAAAAAAGCACCCCCAGCAGATGTATGCAGAGGGGCTGGCTGGTGATGGGGAGCGGTCTGTTGGCAGCAGTGTGCTGGCTGCAGAGGTGTGCATGGGCGGCTGCGGAGGGCCCCCTGAGTGCACCTGCCCGTGGTGGCTGAAAACCCAGGCTGAGCCTCCGATGTGCCCGGGCAGGACCCCAGGAGGCCGGGCACAGAACGCCGGTTGCCCCCTTGCCGTTTGACGAAGCTTGCACGGTCAGAAAAGTTTCAAAGTCCCAACGGGGAGAGAGTGCTGACGGTGATGGGGTGCTGGCTGCTCCAGGGGCCGGGAGGGAGGCCCTGGAGGTGGGCCTGGGGGTGTGGAGGGGCCCCCTGAGAGCACCTACCAGCAGTTGCTCAAGACCCTGCCTGAGCCTCCGGTGTTGCAGGGCAGGACACCCATTGGCGGGGAACAGCAGGTGGCAGCCCCTGCTGAAGTCCTTGGCAGTTGGCAGAGATGAGTCTTGGAGAAAAAAAACGACAAAGTCCAAACGCTCCAGGCGCCGGTCAGGGGGGCGGACCCGGCTGGCCGGGCCGAGGGGAGCTGCGGCGGCTGGGGAAGAGCCGAGTGTCAAGGCATGTCCTGAGAACCGGGAAGGGGGCAAACCAGTAGCTCCAGGCCGGGCTAGGGTTCCAGGAGGTCGGCCTGACTCTGGAGGTTTTCCCCCTGGCTTTTCCCCATAGGCCAACATGGGGGAAGTCAAAAAAGCACCCCCGGCAGATGTATGCAGAGGGGCTGGCGGGTGATGGGGAGCGGGCTGTTGGCAGCCGTGTGCTGGCTGCAGAGGGCCCCCGAGGTGCTGCACCTACCAGTAGTTGCTCAAGACCCCCCCCTGACCCTCCGGTGTTGCAGGGCAGGAAACCCAGGAGGCGGGGAACAGCCGTGGCAGCCCCTGCTGAATCCCACGGCAGTTGGCAGAGATGAGTCTTTGAGAAAAATGACAAAGTCCAAACGCTCCAGGCGTGCCGGCCAGGGGGGCGTACCCGGCTGGCCGGGCCGGCGGGAGCTGCGGCTGCCGGGGCTGAGCCGAGTATCGATGCATGTCGTGAGAACCGGTATGAGGGTAATCCTGGGCCCTCGGGGCCGAGGCACGGTTCCAGGAAGGCGGAAGGAGCGGGCCCGCTTCCCCTGATAGCGCCGACGGCGGTAAAATAAGGCCTCGCAAAACGTCAGGACGAACACCTTTTTTGCATATAAGGGAACGAGCGGTGTGCGGTCCTTGACAAAGTGACAATTTCTCAATGTGCTGAGGAGTGGGGACCGCTCAAAGTCAAAGCACCGCGGCCGCCCCTCTGCCACCTCCCTGGGAGCAGAGTCATCGAGCGCGAGGGTCCCCACTCCGCCTGTGCAGGCCGCGGGGCCAACAGGCTGGCTGGCTGCCCGGGCAGACCCCGCTCTCCGAGCGGCCGGGCGCCACGTTCGAGAGGTGTACGAAGCCACCTTGGGGGGCTGCGGAGGCCGCCCTGAGAGCGCATCCAAGCCCCTGCTGAGAACCCTGTCCTAGCTGCCTGCGAGGGCAGGCGGGACCCCACCAGGAGGCCGTGCACAGCCCGCGGCAGCCACTGCTGAAGCCCACGGCAGTTGGCAGAGATGGGTCTTTGAGAAAAAATGACAAAGTCCAAACGCCTCCAGGCGCCGGCCAGGGGGACGGACCCGGCTGGCCGGGCCGGCGGGAGCTGCGGCGGCTGGGGCTGAGCCGAGTGGCGATGCACGTCCTGAGAACCGGGAAGGGGACAAACCGGTAGCTCCAGGCCGGGCTAGAGTTCCAGGAGGTCGGCCTGACTCTGGAGGTTTCCCCCCTGGCTTTTCCCCATAGGCCAAAGCGGGGGAAGTCAAAAATGCACCCCCAGCAGATGTATGCAGAGGGGCTGGCTGGTGATGGGGAGCGGGCTGTTGGCAGCGGTGTGCTGGCTGCAGGGGTGGCCCGGGGCGGCTGCGGAGGGCCCCCGAGGTGCACCTACCAGCAGTAGCTCAAGACCCTGCCTGAGCCTCCGGTGTTGCAGGGCAGGACACCCAGGAGGCGGGGAACAGCCCGCGGCAGCCCCCGCTGAAGTCCATGGCATTTGCCAGAGGAGAGTGTTGGATGAAAAAACGACAAAGTCCAAACGCTCCGGGCGCCGGCCAGGGGGGCGGACCCGGCTGGTCGGGCCGGCGGGAGCTGCGGCTGCCGGGGCTGAGCCGAGTGTCGATGCATGTCGTGAGAACCGGTATGAGGGTAATCCTGGGCCCTCGGGGCCGAGGCACGGTTCCAGGAAGGCGGAAGGAGCGGGCCCGCTTCCCCTGATAGCGCCGACGGCGGTAAAATAAGGCCTCGCAAAACGTCAGGACGAACACCTTTTTTGCATATAAGGGAACGAGCGGTGTGCGGTCTTTGACAAAGTGACTATTTCTCAATGTGCTGAGAAGGGAGTGGGGACCGCTCAAAGTCAAAGCACCGCGTCCGCCCCTCTGCCACCTCCCTGGGAGCAGAGTCATCGAGCGCGAGGGTCCCCACTCCGCCTGTGCAGGCCACGGGGCCAACAGGCTGGCTGGCTGGCTGCCCGGGCGACCCCCCCTCCGAGATGCCGGGCCGGGGCAGACTGTGCAAACGAGCGCGGGCGTGTTTTCTTCCCCTGGGGTGGAGCCCTTCCACCCCACGCCGTCCGAGGCCCGTTGGCCTCGGGCGGCCTGCCTCCGAGAGTGGGAGAGAGACGGAGGACGGCGGCCCGCGGCGGCGCGAGGCGTCCCCGTTGTTCCACCACGGCTGCCAGCCGGTCGATCCTGCCGGTAGCCTGGGCTTGTCTCCGCTCCGCCTGTCCAGGCCGCGGGGCCCACAGGCGGCTTGCCCGGGAAGACCCCGCTCTCCGAGCGGCCGGGCGCCACGTTCAAGAGGTGTACGGAGCCACCTGGGTGGGGGTCTGCGGAGGCCACCCTGAGAGCGCTGATAACCCTGTCCTAGCTGCCTGCGCGGGCAGGCGGGACCCCCAAGAGGCCGGGCACAGCCCGCGGCAGCCCCCGCCGAAGTCCACGGCAGTTGGCAGAGACGAGTCTTGGAGAGAAAACGACAAAGTCCAGACGCTCCAGGCGCCGGCCAGGGGTGCGGACCCGGCTGGCCGGGCCGGCGGGAGCTGCGGCTGCCGGGGCTGAGCCGAGTGTCGACGCATGTCGTGAGAACCGGTATGAGGGTAATCCTGGGCCCTCGGGGCCGAGCTACGGTTCCATGAAGGCGGAAGGAGCGGGCCTGTTTCCCCTGATAGCGCCGACGACGGTAAAATAAGGGCTCGCAAAACGTCAGGACGAACACCTTTTTTGCATATAAGGGAACGAGCGGTGTGCGGTCTTTGACAAAGTGACTATTTCTCAGAGTGCTGGAGTGGGGACCGCTCAAAGTCAAAGCACCGCGGCCACCCCTCTGCCACCTCCCGGGGAGCAGAGTCATAGAGCGCAAGTGTCCCCACTCCGCCTGTGCAGGCCGCGGGGCCAACAGGCTGGCTGGCTGCCCTGGCGACCCCCCTCCGAGATGCCGGGCCGAGGCGTAGGCAGCCGCCTCCATCACACCACCCAAGGCGAGAGAGTGGGTCAACGGGAGAGCCGGCGCGGCCGAGGGACCCTCGCCGCGCCCATGTCCGGGGAAGGACCACAAGGGCCCTGCTCCCCGGCGCCCCGGCGAGCGGGTTCACCCTCGGCGCGTACGGCTCTCGAGGATGGGGAAGGGACGCGCGGGGGCGTCCCTTCCGTCCCCAGCGGAAGAAGGCGAGCGGCTCTGCGTGTCGGGACACCCCGCGGAGCCCCCTGCGGGGGGAGTACTCCGGGGGAGAAGCGTGGCGCAGGGGGTGCAGCCCTTTCCCAGGCCACCGTGCGACGGCGTCGGTGGGGCCGACGCCGAGAGAGAGAACGATCCGGGCTCTCCCGCCTCAGGGCGGCCGAGAGCGGGGCACGGGCCCCACGTTTGGTGAAGGTTTTCCCGAAAGCGAAGGACCCCCGCCTGTCCCCTCGGGCTCCGGCCGATGCGGGCGGTCCAGGGCGGGGATAGGGGACGGCGGCCTGCGGACGACGCGCTTTATCCCCAGAAGGAGCGAGGCATGAGGGGGTGTTCCACCCCCGCCGGCCGGTCTCGCTCCTTCTCCGGGCTACCCCTCGGCGGAGTAAAGACCCCCGGGTCAACGCTCCCGCGTCCGGGCGCCGGCGCGCGTCCCCTTCCCGCGGGGGGTGGATCCCTTCCACCCCCGGCCGTCCGAGGCCCGTGCGCCTCGGGCGGCCTCCCTTCCGAGAGAGGGAGAGAGAGACGGAGGACGGTGGTCCGCGACGGCGCGAGGCGTCCGAGTTGTGTTCCCCACGGCGGCTACCCGGTCGATCCCGCCCGCCGGTAGCCTTGGCTTGCCCCCACTCCGCCTGTCCAGGCCGCGGGGCCGACGGGCTGTCTGCCCGGGTAGACCCCGCTCTCAGCGAGCGGCCGGGCGGCCACGTTCAAGAGGTGTACGAAGCCACCTCGGGGTGGAGCCCTTCCACCCCTGGCCGTCCGAGGCCCGTGCGCCTCGGGCGGCCTCCCTTCCGAGAGAGGGAGAGAGAGACGGAGGACGGTGGTCCGCGACGGCGCGAGGCGTCCGAGTTGTGTTCCCCACGGCGGCTACCCGGTCGATCCCGCCCGCCGGTAGCCTTGGCTTGCCCCCACTCCGCCTGTCCAGGCCGCGGGGCCGACAGGCTGTCTGCCCGGGTAGACCCCGCTCTCACCGAGCGGCCGGGCGGCCACGTTCAAGAGGTGTACGAAGCCACCTCGGGGTGGAGCCCTTCCACCCCTGGCCGTCCGAGGCCCGTGCGCCTCGGGCGGCCTCCCTTCCGAGAGAGGGAGAGAGACGGAGGACGGTGGTCCGCGACGGCGCGAGGCGTCCAACTTGTGTTCCCCCACGGCGGCTTCCCGGTCGATCCCGCCCGCCGGTAGCCTAGGCTTTTCCCCGCTCCGCCTGTCCAGGCCGCGGGGCCGACAGGCTGTCTGCCCGGGTAGACCCCGCTCTCCGAGCGGCCGGGCGCCACGTTCAAGAGGTGTACGAAGCCACCTTTGGGGGGGCTGCGGTGCCCCCCGCCCCGAGAGTGCCTCCCAGGCCGAGGGAGCCCGGCGGTCGAGTGTCGTAGGAAAGCGCGTGCCACGGCTGTGTCGGTCACAGGGGCCAGAGGTAGTTTGGGCAACGGCTTAGATCCGTATGAAGCTCATCCTTTCCGGCCTGTTCTGGCGGCGGCTAGGCGTGCGCGCACGGCACGACGCCCCTGGTTCCAGCGAGGCGACGGCGCCCCGCACCCCACTCTCCGGGCCGAGCAGAGCCCCCGAGCGCAAGAGTCCCCGCTCCGCCTGTCCAGGCCGCGGGGCCGACGGGCTGTCTGCCCGGGTAGACCCCGCTCTCACCGAGCGGCCGGGCGGCCACGTTCAAGAGGTGTACGAAGCCACCTTGGGGTGGAGCCCTTCCACCCCTGGCCGTCCGAGGCCCGTGCGCCTCGGGCGGCCTCCCTTCCGAGAGAGGGAGAGAGAGACGGAGGACGGTGGTCCGCGACGGCGCGAGACGTCCAAGTTGTGTTCCCCCACGGCGGCTACCCGGTCGATCCCGCCCGGTAGCCTTGGCTTTTCCCCACTCCGCCTGTCCAGGCCGCGGGGCCGACAGGCTGTCTGCCCGGGTAGCACCCGCTCTCACCGAGCGGCCGGGCGGCCACGTTCAAGAGGTGTACGAAGCCACCTTGGGGTGGAGCCCTTCCACCCCTGGCCGTCCGAGGCCCGTGCGCCTCGGGCGGCCTCCCTTCCGAGAGAGGGAGAGAGAGACGGAGGACGGTGGTCCGCGACGGCGCGAGACGTCCAAGTTGTGTTCCCCACGGCGGCTACCCGGTCGATCCCGCCCGCCGGTAGCCTTGGCTTGCCCCCACTCCGCCTGTCCAGGCCGCGTGGCCGACAGGCTGTCTGCCCGGGTAGACCCCGCTCTCCGAGCGGCCGGGCCCCAACCTTCAAGAGGTGTACGAAGCCACCTCGGGGTGGAGCCCTTCCACCCCTGGCCGTCCGAGGCCCGTGCGCCTCGGGCGGCCCCCCTTCCCGAGAGAGGGAGGACGGTGGTCCGCGACGGTGCGAGGCGTCCAACTTGTGTTCCCCCACGGCGGCTTCCCGGTCGATCCCGCCCGCCGGTAGCCTAGGCTTTTCCCCGCTCCGCCTGTCCAGGCCGCGGGGCCGACAGGCTGTCTGCCCGGGTAGACCCTGCTCTCCGAGCGGCCGGGCCCCAACGTTCAAGAGGTGTACGAAGCCACCTTTGGGGGGGGCTGCGGTGCCCCCCGCCCCGAGAGTGCCTCCCAGGCCGAGGGAGCCCGGCGGTCGAGTGTCGTAGGAAAGCGCGTGCCACGGCTGTGTCGGTCACAGGGGCCAGAGGTAGTTTGGGCAACGGCTTAGATCCGTATGAAGCTCATCCTTTCCGGCCTGTTCTGGCGGCGGCTAGGCGCGCGCGCGCGAATGGCACGACGCCCCTGGTTCCAGCGAGGCGACGGCGCCCCGCACCCCACTCTCCGGGCCGAGCAGAGCCCCCGAGCGCAAGGTTCCCCGCTCCGCCTGTCCAGGCCGCGGGGCCAGCAGGCTGTCTGCCCGGGTAGACCCCGCTCTCCGAGCGGCCGGGCCCCAACGTTCAAGAGGTGTACGAAGCCACCTTGAGGTGGAGCCCTTCCACCCCTGGCCGTCCGAGGCCCGCCGGTAGCCTTGGCTTGTCCCCACTCCGCCTGTCCAGGCCGCGGGGCCGACAGGCTGTCTGCCCGGGTAGACCCCGCTCTCCGAGCGGCCGGGCCCCAACGTTCAAGAGGTGTACGAAGCCACCTCGGGGGGCTGCGGTGCCCCCCGCCCCGAGAGTGCCTCCCAGGCCGAGGGGAGCCAGGCGGTCGAGTGTCGTAGGAAAGCGCGCGCGCGGCTGTGTCGGTCACACGAGCCAGAGTTAGTTTGGGCAACGGCTTAGATCCGTATGCAGCTCAACCTTTCCGGCCTGTTCTGGCGGCGGCTAGGCGCGCGCGAACGTCACGACGCCCCTGGTTCCAGCGAGGCGACGGCGCCCCGCACCCCGCTCTCTGGGCCGAGCAGAGCCCCCGAGCGCAAGAGCCCCCGCTCCGCCTGTCCAGGCCGCGGGGCCGACAGGCTGTCTGCCCGCGTAGACCCCGCTCTCACCGAGCGGCCGGGCGCCACGTTCAAGAGGTGTACGAAGCCACCTTAAGGGGGCTGCGGTGGCCCCCTGCCCCGAGAGTGCCTCCCAGGCTGAGGGAGCCCGGCGGTCGAGTGTCGTGGGAAAGCGCGCGCGCGGCTGTGTCACACGGGCCAGAGTTAGTTTGGGCAACGGCTTAGATCCGTATGCAGCTCAACCTTTCCGGCCTGTTCTGGCGGCGGCTAGGCGCGAGCGCACGTCACGACGCCCCTGGTTCCAGCGAGGCGACGGCGCCCCGCCACCCCACTCTCCGGGCCGAGCAGAGCGTCCGCTCTCGCTCCTTGGAGCAGAGCCCCCGAGCGCAAGAGTCCCCGCTCCCGCCTGTCCAGGCCGCGGGGCCGACAGGCTGTCTGCCCGGGTAGACCCCGCTCTCACCGAGCGGCCGGGCGGCCACGTTCAAGAGGTGTACGAAGCCACCTTGGGGGGCTGCGGTGCCCCCCGCCCCGAGAGTGCCTCCCAGGCCGAGGGGAGCCAGGCGGTCGAGTGTCGTAGGAAAGCGCGCGCGCGGCTGTGTCGGTCACACGAGCCAGAGTTAGTTTGGGCAACGGCTTAGATCCGTATGCAGCTCAACCTTTCCGGCCTGTCCTGGCGGCGGCTAGGCGCGTGCGAACGTCACAACGCCCCTGGTTCCAGCGAGGCGACGGCGCCCCGCACCCAACTCTCCGGGCCGAGCAGAGCCCCCGAGCGCAAGAGTACCCGCTCCGCCTGCCCAGGCCGCGGGGCCGACAGGCTGTCTGCCCGGGTAGACCCCGCTCTCACCGAGCGGCCGGGCGCCACGTTCAAGAGGTGTACGAAGCCACCTAAAGGGGGCTGCGGTGGCCCCCTGCCCCGAGAGTGCCTCCCAGGCCGAGGGAGCCCGGCGGTCGAGTGTCGTAGGAAAGCGCGCGCGCGGCTGTGTCACACGGGCCAGAGTTAGTTTGGGCAACGGCTTAGATCCGTATGCAGCTCAACCTTTCCGGCCTGTTCTGGCGGCGGCTAGGCGCGCGCGCACGTCACGACGCCCCTGGTTCCAGCGAGGCGACGGCGCCCCGCCACCCCACTCTCCGGGCCGAGCAGAGCGTCCGCTCTCGCTCCTTGGAGCAGAGCCCCCCGAGCGCAAGAGTCCCCGCTCCCGCCTGTCCAGGCCGCGGGGGCCGACAGGCTGTCTGCCCGGGTAGACCCCGCTCTCACCGAGCGGCAGGGCGGCCACGTTCAAGAGGTGTACGAAGCCACCTTGGGGGGCTGCGGAGCCCCCCTCCCCATGAGAGCGCCTCACAGGCTTTGCTGATAACCCCGTCCTAGCTGCCTGCGCGGGCAGGCGGGACCCCCAGGAGGCCGCGCACAGCCCGCGGCAGCCCCTGCCGAAGCCCACGGCAGTTGGCAGAGATGAGTCTTGGAGAGGAAAGGACAGAGTGAAAACGCTCCGGGCGCCGGCCAGGGGGGGCGTACCCGGCTGGCCGGGCCGGAGGGAGCTGCAGCTGCTGGGGCTGCGCCGAGTGTCGATGCATGTCGTAAGAACCGGTATGAGGTTGAACCTGGGCCCTCGGGGCCGAGGCGCGGTTCCAGGGAGGCGGAAGGAGCGGGCGTGTTTCCCCTGATAGCGCCGACGACGGTAAAATAAGGCCTCGCAAAACGTCAGGACGAACACCTTTTTTGCATATAAGGGAACGAGCGGTGTGCGGTCTCTGACCAAGTGAGTATTTCTCAAACTCGAAGCACCCGCGGCGGCCTCCCCTCTGCCGCCACCCCGCACCCTCCTGGGGCAGAGCCACCGAGAGCAAGAGTCCCCCCCGCACTCCGCCTGCGCATGGCCGCGGGGCCAGCAGGCTGGCCGGCTTGCCCGCCCGGGCGACCCCCCTCCGAGACGCCGGGCGGAGGCCTTCCCACGCGAGAGAGTGGGTCGACGTGAGAGCCGACGCGGCCAGGGGACCCTCGCCGCGCCCC